>NC_056749.1:223737914-223842914 GCF_019279795.1 Protopterus annectens
CTCAACCTGGTCTGTGATATCAATAAGACTTGTTGGGGGGACAGATTTGTGTCCCAGAGACTCCCCCCATCTGTGGAACAGACCCCCTCTCCACGTCAAGCAGAGTACCTCATTATCCCTTTTTAAGTGCAACCTGGATAACCAGATGGCAAACAGAAAATACACCATTGGGATTCTACCTGTGTCCCCGCTGGACTGAGGCTTTGGGTGCTGGCTTGTCTAAACATGGGCTAAACTCTTGCCTAGGCTTCTAAGGGCCTCAGGGCCAATAGCCTAGTAACCTCCTATGATAAGACTTATTTGCAAAACTTACTGTTAGCCCTCATTCTGAACATCTTAGTGCAAGAAATCTGGACAAAGCCAAGAGTATTGGGGGTGGGGACAAAGACCCAAAAGTAGGAACATATTTTTAATAGTACTCATAAACTTGGAAAGTTACTACACCACTAGACTGACAGGTTATGTGCATAGCTCTCAACCTTCCATCTGCAAAAGGATAAATCAAGCCCTCAACTGTACAGATTTTTGCAGAATGTCCAGATTTTTGCCTCATATTTTGGCCTGTTACTCATAAAATTGTGATTTTCAGTCATATCATTGAAGAATGAAGTTCAGAAAATAATTACAGACTTTTGAGATTCAGACTTCATACCCTTCAGAAAAAATAATAGGTTTTGCATTACAATTAATTATCAACTTTCTAAGTTTGTAAGAGCGATATTCAGAAATTGTCCCTGCTTTTGGGCCCTTGTTTCACTGTTATTTATGGCTTTGTCCAGATTTCTTGCTGTAAGAGGATGAGAGCTATGGGAAGACTACCTCTCATAATGTGGAACAAATGAGCAAAATGTGAACACTTACTAACAACTTAAACTAGGAAGCTCATATGGTTAAAATGTGATATTTTACTTACAGAATATTTTTTTAATGAAACAATATAATTCAGTTATATTTACCTCTGATATCAGTTAAAAAATACTAACACTAAATCTGTGACATACCCTTTCAGTGTCGAACTTTGAAGAACATGAGCTTTTTAAAACCCCCAAATGAGGAACATTCCTCCAAATTAGATACACTTAAGAGGTAATTGAGTCTTATGTGTGCATTAGCATACATTTTCTGGAGGATATGAAATCTGAAACTCAAATGTCTGTCATTGTTTAAAGACTTACGTCCTCAGATGTTTGAAAGAAAACCACAAATTTTATAATGCCCAGACCAAAAATACGAGTCAAAAATTTGGATATTCTGAGAAAATGCGGGTAATTGAAAGATATACACACACCCAGACAAAAACTGCACCTTTCACAAAACAAGAAAAATAGAACTTTAATTAGAAACACAAACAAAACCACAATTAAAAAAGTGAAACAAATATACACAAATGCTGCTTGCTAAGCCCAATAATACTTACCATCTAGGGTGGACATTATAGAAATAGCTGATTTTCCAAGCTGTGTACGGTCCATTATTTGAACTTACTACATACTGATACAAGATAAAGTGAAGTGAAGCAATTCCTGATATAAAAAAACCAAGTCCACCGTAAGAAAAAAAACACAGTAGTCTTTATTGCAACAAGCAAAGCTTTCGGTAAAACAACATTCTTCAGTGCTAAACATCATACTACATTTTCTCATTCATTTAAAGGGAGCAGGATAGATACAATGTGACCATAGCCATCCAATCACAGACTACCCTCAATTAAATACTTACAAAATTATAAGCTACCTATATGCACTTCCAAACTTATAACATTTTATAAATTATACTGTTGCATCCTAACAAGAACAGGCTTAATACTAATCTTATAATTTATACCTGGTTCACTATCTGCACAGAGCCTAATTATCCACTCATACTCTTTATTTTCTAGAAAATGATTTAAGTCCCCACCCCTCACGTCTTTATACACATTTTCTATTACTCTAAAGGTAAAAGTGTGGTCTATTCCCTTATCTAATATGTGTTTACATAGTGCATCCTTATCATTTTTCCTTCTAATGTCAGATTTGTGTTCTATTATGCGGTCTTTGAACCTCCTTGTCGTTTTCCCTACATAAAATGATAGAGAAAAATTGGGTAATTCTTTTAGCTTTACCTGAACTGCATAATATAATAGATTTTAAACCATTTTTCTCATATAAGAATCTGAAAAGTTTAAAGAAAAAACTTTGTTATAAGGGCTTTAAAAGTTTAGTTAAAAATAAAATAGGGCAGAAGTATGGGACTTATGCTTGTATGGCATGTAACTGTTGTGCTGACATAGAAAAAATGAATAGTGAGGAGTTTGTACATCCTACCTCTGGTCGGAAGTTTACATTTTCTTGTGTAGCAACTTGCAATTGTGTTAATGTGGTCTATTTAGCCACCTGCAAGAAATGCAGATCATTTTATGCAGGGAAAACGACAAGGAGGTTAAAAGACCACATAATAGAACACAAATCTGACATTAGAAGGAAAAAGTATAAGAATGCACTATGTAAACACATATTAGATAAGGGAATAAACCACACTTTTACCTTTAGAGTAATAGAAAATGTATATAAAGACGTGAGGGGCGGGGACTTAAATAATTGTCTAAAAAATAAAGAGTATGAGTGGATAATTAGGCTCTGTGCAGATAGTGAACCAGGTATAAATAATAAGATTAGTATTAAGCATGTTCTTGTTAGGATGCAACAGTATATTTTATAAGTTTGCAAGTGTGCAGGTAGCTTATAATTTTATAAGTATTTAATTGAGAGTACTCTGTGATTGGATGGCTTTGGTCACATTGTATCTATCCTGCTCCCTTTAAATGAATGAGAAAATGTAGTATGATGTTTAGCACTGAAGAAGGTTGTTCGACCGAAAGCTTTGCTTGTTGCAATAAAGACTACTGTGTTTTTTTTTCTGACGGTGGACTTGTTTTTTTAAATACGATCCATTATTTCCCAATATTACCACAATGATATGCTGGGGCCGGGCAATAAACTGCTTATGTAAATGCATATAGTAGATACTCAGCTTCTACCATTCCGATATGGTTCCTATCCTAACAATACTTATTTGGCCAATTTTCTTACGGAGAAAAAATATTAAGATGACATTCGATAATAGCAATACAGTGTCAGTATAAAGCTCAGAATATACAAGAGAAGCCATTTGTGGGACACGGAAGAAAGGTCAACAATTCATCTAACCTGTATGCAGTGTGTGACACCAATTTATAGGTTTCTTAAAAGAAATTAAGTTTAATTCTTGACAGAGTATCGGGGCACCTGTACTTAGACAAGACACTGTCGGCGTTTCAGAAGGATTTAGGACCCAGTAGACTACCCGCCCCTTTCCTCCCGCTGCCGTGACGGTTCTGCCTTCCTGCTGGACGAAGTAGCAAAACTATGGCGGCACAATAACACTGATAATATACTGACTGAATAGCATTAGTTTTTTTGTTTCATCCGGCAACAAAATGTCGCACCCTTTAGCAAACGAAATGTGCCAAGACAGCGATGTGGCAGCTACCTATTTAGAGACTATGGTATGTTCTTACCACTCCTTACTGTTGCTCATTCCATCTGTGCTAGCTTTTTGTTAATCCAGAGGAAAGGACATTACATCTTTGATTCGGCTGTCAATTCTGTACTCTCAAAACAGTTATTTACAACAAACATCACTTACTCTCCCCGCCTTCAGGAGGGGTGGATTCTCTAACTGGTGGGCAAGCAGTGTTGCGTCCACCCACCCTGCAGCCATGGCGACAGAGTTAGAACCCCCGGTTGCCGTTCCCACTGCATTGGAAGCCACAGCTTCCACCCTGGGCCTTGAAGATGAAGAGGAACATTGGTTGTATGGTGCGACAGGTACGCATCTTCCTTTAATTCATTACTGTAGGCGGACTCTCTATGTACCAAAAAGGTGTAATAAATATAAACTGCACGTTCATTGCTGTAGGGGGGGAATTTACTCCCTTGTTTATGGATTCTTTGAGTTGTCCTGCTGTGTTGCTGTACGGTAGAAGTTACTGCAGGGAATAAGCATGTTTTTAGGTTTGTTTTGGATGCAGGTTTTTCTTAAGACATTTTTAAGTGCATTGGTTTTATTTATTAATTTACTTTATGTGACCTTGGGTAATACTGAGGTGGAGTTCTGCCATTTAGATGGCAGTGTCTTCAGCCGGTGTGTGTTATCTGTGTTGCTCTGTTTAAGTTTGTTAGAAGATGTGATGTTGCTGAAGGCCTTTCTCGGGATGCATGCTCAGTTTTGACTCCGGGCATAATTTCAGTAAAAGGTGTTCTTGTTTACAGTACCTTATTTAAGCATCAATATACGTGACCAAAGAAGAAGAAAAATAATTATTGGATTTAAATTAGAGTTTAAAAGTAACGTAGGCGTTTGAACAACCTAAGCGTAATGAATGTTTATATTGGGTTTTCTGCTGATGTCTGTATCAGTAGTTTCTCTTTTTACTTGTGGTACTTGTATGTGGAAGAGAGAGGGTCCCCGTCTGACTTTTCAAAACATTTATTTGTGTTGAAGAAATGTCAGAATGCTTAACTTAACACTGAATATGCACTTCTTGTCATTATAGAGTTTCTAGCCTTATTCTTTTATTTAAGCCACACTGACAGCAACCCACCTTCTTAAATAGGGCTGTTGCCATTTTGTCTGTGATAACATCTTGCAGAACTTTGCTTATGTGTCTGATTGGTGACCCCATTTTTTTTTGTTGCCTTCGTGTTGCATAAATTTGCCCTGGGATGAGTCCCGTGTATACTTTAGAGATCACTTTCGAGTAATTCTTGTTGCTGTGTTTATAGTTATTGCTTTTGTGAGAACTTGTTAAAGCTATTCCTGTCATATTGTTTAGTAATGCAGTGTGTTAGACTTTTTATAATCTTCTCATCTTTTCTGCTGCTCCTCTTGTTGTGGTTGCTTTGCTGATGCATTTGCAGCTGCTTGTTTGGCTCCTGATTCCCAACCCCCAGCCCCCAAAAAGCCTGATCACTTTTATAAGGTACCTGAGACCTTCAAGTGCCTTTTACAAGTATCCTCCTTCAGACCCTACATGGTCTTGTTTCCGCTGACAAACTATTCAAACTTTTATCCTCTTCCAAACAACAACTTTTTGTTAAAAACGGGCTATGAAGAAGCTGGGGAAAATATTTGTACTTCTGCTAATCTAGCCTTTAGGGCCATCAGTTATCAGACCCATATGACCAGGTGTGTTTTTTGGCCCTTTTATCTCAACCTGGGCAGGATGGTCGGATGGTCAGGTGGTCAGTATGTTCCTGACTCTGAAAGCAAGACTACTGTCCTTTCTTAACGGAGTCTCGCTTCGAATGTGGCGGATGACTCTGTTAAAAGTAGTTGTGATACAGTTGATGCATCTTTAGCGCTGCTGCTCCATTAGGTTCAAGTATGAGGAGGCTTTGACTCCAGGCCTTACCTGATGATATCAAGGCTAAGTTCCCTGGTGCTTCTTTGGCTAACAAAAAGCTTTTTGGTACTACCACTGCTGACCTTTTGAAGACTGTACAAGACAAGGGTAAAGTTATGCAGGACCTTATACAATATTTTGTTTCTCCTATCCTCCCAGTCTCACTTTTTGTGCTTGCAGTATCTGTTGGATCAGGGTACCATCCAACCCATTCCAGATTCTCAACAAGGAGCAGGGGGTTTTTACTCCAGGCTGAGTCTTTGTTATGGAAAACTGTTGTAGATCCCTTCTTTCTCAACATCTTTCTAAAAATTCTTTCTTTCTGGATGTTTTTCTTCTAGATTATGTTTCCTCCTTTGCTTCCATAGACATTTCTGGTCTCTCTAGACCTAAAGGACACCTGTTTTCATATACCTATTCACCCTGTCTTCAGGAAGTTTTTGTTTCTCCTTCTTCTCATTTTCAGTTATCTTGGACGGTGAGATGGTGCAGCGGTAGCATTGTCACCTCACAGCAAGAGATTCTCTGGTTCGATTCTTGGCTGGGGTGCCTTCTCTGTGGAGTCTGCATGTACTCCCTGCATTTGTGTGGGTTTCCTTCAGGTGCTCCAGTTTCCTCCCACATTACAAAGTTATGCATCTGGAGTGTTTCTCCCTCAGCCTCCTCTGAAAATTAGGTTTGTTCCAAGTCTGCCTTTCCCGGTAAACGAATGTTAAATAAATAAATGTTATTTGCCCTTTTGTCTTTCTATGGCCCCAAGAGTATTCACGAAATTTCTGGCCCCTGTAATAGCCTTTTGCAGGCTGTGGGGAATCCAGATATTCCCATATCTGGATGACCCACTTCTTCAGTCTCCATTCCAATCTGGGCTTCTTCAGGATCTACACTTTACCATGCTGCTCCTGCACTGTCTAGGGTTGACTGTCAGTCTGAAGAAGACAGTTCTGACTCCTGAAGACCATATTTTTCTGGGGTGCAGAATCCAAATTATCCTACTGTTGGCCTCTCTTCCATCTGACAAAGTTGAGTCTCTGACAGCCTACTTACAGTCTCTGCTTTCTCTTTCTCTCATTCCTGTAAGGGAATTTTTCAGAGCCTTAGGGTTCATGGCATCTACCCATACCTATGATTTCCTTTGCCAAACTTCATATGAGGAAGCTTCAATGGTACCTTAAGGCAGTTTTGCTCCAGCATTGCCACCCTGTAGAGTTTATGGTTCCACTTCTACCCTGTCTCAAACTTGAGTTTCATTGGTGGATATTGTAGTCCTCCCTCAATCCGGGCCTGCCTCTTCAGACTCCTAGTCCTGCTCAACAGCTGTTCACAGACTCTTCCGATCATGGGTGAAAAGCCTCTTCCAACAATCTGAGTTCAGGATCTCTGGTCCATTTATTAGTGGTCACACCACATCAGCATAATAGAGATGAGAGTGTTTATTCTTCCTCTATTGGCCTTCCATTTTCTTTAGTCTCCAGGCTCTCTGAAGGTCTTGACAGTCAATACCACAGTCGGGTGGTACGTCGACAAACAGGGGGACATAGAGTCTTGTCTTCTTTGCAGACTAGCCCATCAGGCCTGGGACTTTACTGTACATCATCAGATAACCCTTTAGGTGGTAACCCTTTAGGCAGTGTATATCCCTTCAGAACACAACCTAGCAGCAAAATCTCTGATGAGGTCCATTACAGAACCTCATGAATGGATGCTTCACAGAGAGGTGTTTCTGGACATAGGACATCAGTGGGGTATTCCTTAAGTGGATCTTTTGCCTCCCCTCTGAATAGACATCTTCCTTGATTTTCTTCCGGATTGCCAAGTCCCCTGACTTGGATGTTGGATGGCACATCCTTTTCTTGGAAGGGAGTGTTCTATATGCTTACCCTCCTCTTTCTGTACTTCCCATGGTCCTGCACAAGATTGTGAATAACTCCCCCCAGGAATCTTGCTTGTGACTCCCTTTTGGCCCAGACAGTACTGGATGCCCCTACTTTTTTATCTCTTCAGGGGCGGTCATCACAAGTTACTTCACTAGATATATCTTTTCACACAAGACAAGTAGTCTCTTATTCACTTTCACTTGTCCACTCTTCAGTTGACACTTTGTGTAGTAGGGTTTTGATCCCTTTTAGACATCACTTTTCTGAGGACTTGCTTAGGGTTCTGCAGGAGGCCAGGAAATCTACTACCAGAAAATCCTATATGGCTAAATGCAGGCGTTTTTTTTATTTGGTTTATCAAGTGTCACTAAGATCTGTCCTCAGTGGGGTTCCATTTGTGCCTTTCTTACTTGTGTGACCTGCTCCATGCTGGCCTAGCATGTTCTTCTGTCAGAAGTCTCTTTCTTTCTGCCCTTGAACCCATCATTGGCCTCTGATTTTGAGGTTGAACAATTCCTTAAAGGTGTCCTTCATATCAAGCCCACAAGAAAACCTATTCCTCCCTCTTGGGACCTTAAATTTGTCCTTTAAAAACTAAGTTGGACTCCTTTCAATCCCACTTCCTCCTCCGTGCAACATTGTATCTGGAAAACTGTCTCTTACTTCAGCAAGAGTTTCTGAACTTCAGACTGTGATAAGCGGGTCTTCCCTTTTTGATTTTTGAGAGAGACAGGGTGTCTCTGCGTACTAATCCTTTTATGCCCAAAGTGGTTAAGAAGTTGTTCTTCAATCGGTCTGTCCAGCTACCTTTTTCTCCTCCATAGTCTGCTAGTGAAAAGGGTTTGCACACCTTGGATTTACATACCTCTGATATTATTGGGTAAAACAAAGGCTGTCCACAAGTCTGAGCAACTTTGTGATTCTTTTAATACCAGGACATTTGGGTTTGGCATCTTCTAACCAAACTATCTCCTCCTGGATCCCTAAGGCCATTCCTTTTTGTTATTTTTTTCATGGTAAACAGCTTTCTGCTTCAGTCTGAGCATAGTGCAGTGGCATCTTCTGGAGCTTTCTTCAGGGATCTGGAGACTAGATCCATTCTAGAAGCTGCTACTACTTGATCCTTTGTCCCCACTTTTACTAAACATTATAACTGGATGTGATTTCTAAGGTCTGGGCAGGATTTAACAGGGTTAGCTGTCATGGGTTTGTGGAGAGTTCCTCTTTGCCTTCTTCTTCTCATCCTTTACAGTAGCTGTGTTAATCTGTCACATGCAGTGAACACTGCAGCTGTGATAAGGAAGGACATAATACAGTTGTGTAAGAACTTAAGACAACAGTAGGTGTTCTACTTTTCAGTGTCACTGTGTTCAGTTCCTCTCTCCTGCCCCCCTTTTCAGTGTCACTGTGTTCAGTTCCTCTCTCCTGCCCCCCTTTCTCTGTTTCTGTTCAGAACACTGCTGTCTGAGGATTCTTTTCCTTTGTTGCCCTTTTTCTATTATTACTACTTTCCTCCTGGATGCACATGTCCTTCTGTATCTTGGGGTTTCTCTAGTTATCCTGAGACACTTCAGTTCTGAGTATTGTGTGTGCATATGTCGCCTTTATGCCCTACACCTAATGTATGATGCTGGCATGATATAAAGGCTTTGGTATTCTGGCCAGACGTTGGGCTGTCCATGGCAGGAGGTCCCACATGTAATAAATACTGCAACAGTGAAAAGTAGGACATGTAGTGTTATGGTAAGATCTTGTGTAACTGTACTTTCAGAATGATTCAGATATGGCAGATTTGTTTAGGTCCATTTCAGATGTCTATGTATATTGGATCTTTGCTTCTACAACTGAGCAATGTAAAGAATACACATGTATGATGTATAATCATCACATGCATGTTCGTATATGTACCTCAAGCTGTAGTGTCCCCATTACATGCTCTTTGGCAAGAATGTCAGTAGCAGCACCATACCTCCTCAGCCTGTGTGCTGCATGCTATTAGCAGCCATACCCATTATGCTCATGGAGTGGCAGTAGGTGTTAACCAGCATGAAGAATCATACCTGCAGGTGATGCTGTCCAGAATTTGTGTTGTTAGTCAAGTTGATTCTGCTTTAACCATGGATACTTTTGTGGTAGGAGAACTGGACAGTATCAGACAAGTTGGTTGTGGAATAACTAGTGCTTTCATTGTTATACGCAGTAATTTCTATATTGCATGTTTGCAGGGCACTGACCTGATGTGTGCAAATTTTGCTTTCGTAGTAGGCAGCACTGATTCTGTAAGGGACAATCATGTTTGATTTATATTTCATTAAAGAAGTCCACTTCTTTATAATAACCTGAGGTCAAAGTGAGACCTGATGATTAATGTGCTTTCTGTGAGGGAGAAGACTGATAGGGAAAGGGCTTGCTGTATTTTTTTGGGCCCAAGGAGTGGGGAGAATTAGGTGCTACAAGTTAGAAACCCTTTTGATGGCTAGGAATGTAGCCCAGCAGTCCTTCAGATTTTTTCTTTCTCCCTCATTTCTGTCAGTCCTTCAGCGTAAGCCTCAGCCCAAAGCAGCATGTGACTGTGACTAGGCTTTGTACGTGTTGTACTGTAATGGTGATACAGGTCATGCTTTATTGTAGCATACAAATGAGTTGTAAGAAGGCTGGCTAGCATTTCCTCCTGCCTTTTTCAGAGGGTACTATCCAAGGGTCTTATGGTAGTAGTCAAACCAGGGAATCAACGCGGCGCCCTTCTGCAAATGTGGCATTATCCTTGTTTTGGTTGCACTGAAACCTCCAGTACTGAAAAATGCTTATTTTATATGATACTAGTTGAGATTTCTGAGAAGCAAGTATTTTTTGTGCCGTGATTTTGTTGCAACGTGATCTTAGAAATGTAACTCTTGCCTAACTATACAAAGAGCAAGTGATATTCTCAACCTCAGATTATTTCAAGGTAAATGAAGTAAGTACACACGAGAAAAGCCCATTTCTGTCATGCACAAGGACTTGAAATGACATTCTGAAATTCAAAACAGAAAATAAAAAAGTCAACTGAAGAAGTAGTTTTATTGAAGTTCAGTAGCAACAAATAAGATGCAACACTTAATTGCAAATGAAGGAGTAAACTTTTTTTAAAATAACTTATTAAAATGTAACGGGAAATGTATTGAGTAACTCATGAGGGTTGAGTTATTGTTATATTTGCCTAGGTTTAATGTTAAGTCAAATGCTTCTGGGGGGAGTAGTTTGTTAGCAGGGCCTTTAAAATGGTAATCAAGTTTTGCTGTCTCCTCCACTGAGGTTGAAAATCCCAAAAGTAAGTGAATAGCAGTGAAGCAGACTGTGCCCTAGATTTGACTTTGGTCTAAACCAAGCTGTGCAGGTAGGCTGTCCCTTACTGCATAGGGCTTCATGTTTTGAGTAGAGAGTCTTGTAGGTCATTCAGTATTCCCCTGGCAGCCAGTGTAGCATCCTCCATTCTGGGAAAATTTAAGTTGATATTTCTGTACCTGTTTGTATCCTATATGAGACATTTTGCAGAAGCTGCATATAATGGATGCTTCTTAGGCACTCGTGGCAATATTTTATAGTAGTCAGTGAGAATCGATGGTTGTGAAGGACCACCGGGGAGAACTTTGAGCTTTGTGTAAAATGTGATGTTCATCTTGGTCCTTTATTGAATGTTTAACGTAAAGAATCACACACTTTATCCTTTTGAGTTCAGCTTGCTGTCATCCAGGAAAATTAGTAGGGAGGAGAGTATCCTAGTACTTGACAGCACAGGCTGCAAAACTAGAAACTTGCATTTAGTGGAGCTAAGTCTAGGTCCAGATAGCAGTAAAGTAATTGTCAGCCATGCTGATAATTTGCCCCTTTTCTAGTACCAGGACTGTACTCTGTGGTATTCCGCAGAACAAGAATTAACTGGATGAGTTGCCCTCTGAAACCAAGGCTAGGTAAGTGGAGCTAGCTGAGTACTGTCACAGATATTCTGCAGAACTTTGATCAGTAGCATCTTGGAGTCCATGGTGAGAGATGCATAATAGCCAGGAACAATGCTTTATTGATCATCTATTAATGAAAGAGAACATTAAACATATCACAAGAGCCTTACCGCTAATGGATCTTTTTCTGAATTGTAACTGGAAGTCCTTGATGAGGCAGTGAGCTGGAAATTGCACTTCTGGTTTTGCAGTCAGACCCATAGTAACGTTTACTTAAAACAGAAGATGTAGTCTGTGTTTATCTGTTTTCTTGGCTAGCATGATTTAACTGTGTAACGGTAGTCTTTTAAGCAGTGGTTACCACCTGTTTAAAATTTTCAATTTTACATTTGTTGTCTGGTTAAGGGAACTGGTTAAATAACCCTTTTAGCCATGACCTGGGCCTACAAAAACAGATGTAGTCATAGAAGTATATCTTAAATATTGAGTAGATTTACAGTAAGAGTACTTCTAAGTGTTAAAAAATGACATAATTCACTATAAACACAGAGTCGTAAGTGTAGTCTGTCTAGACAGTATATTGCTCCATTGTTTTCATTTGTTGGTGTCTAGTAGTTTTATAAGGCTTGCTTTTGACTTGTGTCCAGTTATTGATGTTATTTTTCTTGGGCATAGTCCTGCTTCTGCGTGGATTTTTATAGCAGTTGCTCTTATACTGTGGTTGGTATACCTTCTGCTAAGTTTTGCCAAGTCGCTTATCCATGGCATCATGTTTCGTAGGTAATTTTTCCCCATAGGTTCTCTGGTGTACCAGCTTGTATGAAGATCAAGATGCTGCTCCGGTATTTTCTTTAGATGTAAGAGTAATGTTGGGGGGGGTTCTGGTAATTTTGCGATGCATTTCTGATATGATGCTACTGGGCATAATGGACTGTCTTTTTGTTCAAAGATTTAATCTCTGTATAGTTGTTTTATTACTTTCAGTTGTTTGTGGTTTTTAGTTTCTTCATTCATTGTTAGTGTCAAGTATTTTGTTCCTGTTGAATTTGATATTATTATGAAGCATTCTGGTTTCAGCTGTCTTTATCTCCCTCTTCTTGACATGTAGAGCTGTAAATCGAACCAGACCTTTGTGACAAGACCTTGAGGTGTGTTTGGCGACAGTGCTTTGCAGTCTCTCATTTTTTTCATGTCTTGTTTTGAAATTGCAGGCTGATGACTTGCATTATCTTGGTTTTCTTTTCATAGTTTTTTTTATCATGGAGTGTAGTACATTGTTTGCCATTTTGAATAATGGGCCTGTTAAAATTTTTTTTTTTTTCTGTCATTAGTTGCATCGTTTTTTTGTTTGTCTTGTTGTTTGTCTTTTCGGCTTTTCCTGGTTAGGGATCGCCACAGCGAAACTCCGGTCTGCTAATGATTGGCAGTAGATTTAGCTCTTAATGATATATAGCTTTGCACTGAATATTGTTTGCTGTTGGTTGCTCTTACTTCAGAGTAGAATAGCAGCGAAACTCCGGTCCGCTAATGATTGGCAGTAGATTTAGCTCTTAATGATATATAGCTTTGCACTGAATATTGTTTGCTGTTGGTTGCTCTTACTTCAGAGTAGAATAGTTTTTGAGGTCAGCAATATTTTTGTATGCTGTCGTGTTTTAAGTTTATTTCTATATTTTTGTGTTGCGCCCATTCGTATAATGTAGATACCGCCCATGGTGTGTTTCTGTGAATATTTTCTTTTTACCACAGTGTATTTTTTTTTTCCATCGTATACCGTTTGGAATATGTTAGATGGTAGTGTTAGAAGAATTTGATGAAGTGGATTGTTGATTGTCTTCATTTTCGTGTTCCTGAGTTGTCAGTATTGGAGGTTGTGCCTTACTTTGTTACCTCTGTTTCATTGTTTGGTGCTGCTTCTGCTGTTTCTTGTGTATTCTGTCATTTATTGCATTTTTCTGTTTTGATTTAGAAGTATTGGTGCTGTTTATGTTTTTTGTAGTTGATTCTCCTTGTGTTTCTTTATAATCTTCATTGTCTGTAGTATAGGTTCTTCCTTCTTGGTTTTCTTCTGTGTAGGCTGTATATGTTTTTATTTCCTTAACTATAAATATCTTCTAGGAGACTATTTAAATCAGTTGTCAAATAGATGAAGTGATATACCAAGTGGGTTTGACATTTTTTTCTTTTCCTTGTTTCGTTTATTTTTTTCTGTCAGGCTTCTCTTCTGTTACAGCTATTGTGTAGTGTGCTGCTAGGTTTTGAGGTCATGTGACCATCTTTGGTTTGGCTGTTTAACTTTTTATATATGCAAGCATATGTACATTGAGATTAATGGTGATTTTTTGTTGCGTGGTTTTAACGTAGTTTCAAAGGTATTTGTTATAAGTTTTGCCACTAGGTGTCACTGTCTATTTCTTTAGCTTTCTTGAATTGGTTTTGGTCTGTGTTTAACCTGCATACTGATGAGTGAGACTGTGGATGCTTAGGTGGTGGTATTTAAGGTTACGTGACATCTTTTATATTATTGAGGGACAAAGGTTTTGAAATAAGGATCAACTTTAAATATTTCTTTTATACAGTTACAGTGTTATTTGAATTACCTCCCTTTTTAATGGGAGGTACAGTGCTTTAACTGTAGTTGTTGATAGTGTATTTAAGCCTTGAGGTGATAAAATCTCTAAATTGTATTGGGAGCAGCCATTTTTTGTCGCTCTCTTTAGAAGTGCAATAGGTTTAGTAATATGACAGTTATTTGTTGTTAAACGTATATTTTTGATGTTTTGCCAATATTTGCTTTTGAAGGTGTATATGGTAGCTTACGTGTTGGAGTGCTTGTTGAACTTTTACTTTATATATTTTGAAGTGTTTAATGTAATATTGTTATAGGAAATGTTTATTTATGTTAAGTACGAAAGAGCTTTTTGCGAGTGAAAAAGATAAGGCGTCAGTTTCTTTTTTTCTTTCTTTTTTTTTTTTTTCCAGTGTGAGTTTCACGGCAGTTTAATACACTGCCATGAAGCATCACACTTTGATTTTGAGTGGGCATTACTTGTACATTGATACCCTGCTGGAGAACAATCATTCTCCAATGCTATAGTAATATTGCAAATTTCCCATTTTCCAGATAGTTATAGTTTTCATGCCAGCACTGCATGTTGGCTATTGCTTGTTCATAGGTAGGTACTAGGCCCTAGGGCCTATACAAGCCTAGCCAAACGGTACCCTGGCTTTTGCTACCCAGGAAGCAGAGCCACAGAAGTGATCCCGGGGTGAATTTCCTATCTCCCATCCAATCGTCAAGATTTTTCTTGAAGAGTGCTAATGAGGAGCTTTGTTTGATATCTATAGGTAGTTTGTTCCAGAGTAT
Organism: Protopterus annectens; assembly: GCF_019279795.1. NCBI lineage: Eukaryota > Metazoa > Chordata > Ceratodontiformes > Protopteridae > Protopterus > Protopterus annectens. The sequence goes on from NC_056749.1 coordinate 223,752,522, forward strand.
GGGAAGTCTCTGGGACAGGAATCTATCCCTCCAGCATGTTCTGTTTATTGTGGTGACAAGGTTTAGGTCCCTAGAGCGTGTAGTTTGGAGGGATTGGGATTTCTTTAAGTGGAGCATGTCCAACAGCAATGTGTTTGACATAGCTTTGTATGTTAGGCAGAGATCGCCTCTGAGTAGGCGATATGCAACATTGTAAAGCTGGAGTTTTTTGAGATGGTCTGCGTAGGGCATCTGTTTGAGGCTGGTAATCCTCTTTGTGAGGCGTTTCTGTGTCCTTTCCAGTTGTTGATGTCTTGTGAGGTACATACCAAAAGGGGCATTGTACTCTATAATGGGTCTAATGAGTAGAGGGGAACAATGACCTCTTTTTTTTCCTGGATGAGAAACCTTTTGTGATGAGGTGTGCCACATTAGAAGGATTTCCTGACTACTGTGACGATGTGATTATCAAAGGAGAGACTACTGTCCACCTGTGTCCCCAAGGTCTCTTATCACACTTTTGGTGTTAAGTAGACTACCCCCTATGTGGTAGTTCATGGGTGCAGAGTTTTTACCAAAAGGAGTGACGGTGCACTTTTTGGCACTGAGCTTGAGGCCATGGCTTTGACACCAGGTATCTGTCTCAGTGAGGCCCTTTTCTAGGATGTCCACATTAAGTGTTTTGATTATGGCTCCTAGTTTGCAGTCATCTTTGTTAGCCAAAGACTTTGTGTTAGCCTGTACTTCAGAGAAGTAGATACCAAACAGGAGAGGACCGAGGACTGAACCCTGTGATACTCCACTTGTCACTGGTCTGAAGATGGATTTAGAGTCTGCTACTTTCACAGTGTGGGTTCCGTCAGTGAGCCAGTTGACAACCCATCTTGTGACATAGGGATTTATACCTAGTTTAGTGAGTTTATCTATAATTCCAGAGTGGGGGATGGTGTTGAAAGCCTTGGCGAGATCTAGATAGGCTGTGTGAACCACCTTACCCTCATCTATGGCTTTGGTGACTGCTTCAAAGAAGTCTATCAGGTTTAGGAGACGTGATCTGCCTTTTACAAACCCGAACTGGGTAGGGTCCAGTGTTTGGAGATTACCAATGTCATTGTTTATAAGTTCCATGATGATACGTTCCATAACCTTGCAGACCAGGCTCGTCAGGATAATGGGGCGGTAGTTCCCGGAGTCTGTGGTGGCTCCCCCTTTGTGGAGTGGGATAACTGTTGCTGTGCGCTGTTCAGTGGGCACAAAGCCTGAGGTGAGGCTATGATTGAACATGGTACTTAGGTGGGGTGCCAGTTCATTCTGTGTTTCATGTAGAATGCAGCCTGGGATGTTGTCCGGTCCCATGGATGCTGAGTTCTTGGCTTTGGAGAGTGCGTTTTTTACCTGTGCAGTCGTGATTACAGGAACTTTGCATTCTTCCGGTATAGAGATGAGCCCTTAAGGGGATGAGAGAAGGGTAAAGTTAGCACTGAACCTATTTGCCAGGATGTTGGCAATATCAGTTGGTTCTGTATATTAGTGCCATTGTGCTATAACTCAGAGCAGATCTGAGTGTTGCCATTGACATTCTTGACATAGCTATAGAATTCTTTGTGGTTGTCTTTAGAATCAGTGGCGATTTTTTTTTCGTAACTAGCTTTGGAGGATTTTATGAGGGATCTCAGCTTCTTACTGAGGCTGTCCACGGAGTTCCTCCAATCATGGGATTTTACTCTCTTTTGCAACAGTTTCTTTCTTCTGTTGTAGAGTTTGTTTATGGCAGGGGACCACCAGATTGGCTTTCTTTTTTTTTTTTGGGAGGATAGCATCTTGGTTCTGTTAGGGATTGCACGATCATGCACTCGTGTAAGTGCTTATAAAGTGCAATTGTATAGGATTCAGCAGTCGTACCTCTATTGTCCGTCAGCATGAGTGTCGTGAAGTTTGCCACTTCTCCAAAGCCAACTTCACGCTTCTTAAGACAAGTTTTTTTTACGGTGGTTTCCCTAATGGGGTGGGATGTGGATGTCTAGGGTGATTTGCTTGTGGTTGGATCTGACCAATGAGGAATTGACCTCTGGTGTGGAACACCAGTTGCCCATGTTGATAATGACCAGGTCTAGGATATTGCTGCCCCTGGTGGGGGTGTGGATAAGTTGATCCAAGGCGTTGGAATTTATGAATTCCAGAAAACGTTGAGCAAAAGAGTTGGTACATGAGGAGTAGTTTTCCCAGTTAATGGTGGGGTAGTTGAAATCGCCCATTATTAGGGTGTTAGGTTGTACCCTTGTATTTTCCAGAGTATCAAGAAATGAGGAGTGGGAATCCTGTGACGTGGTTGGGGATCTGTAGCAAACTACAGTTTAGATTGCGGTCTTGCCCAGAGTTGGTTGCACTTGGATGCATTATGCTGAGAAACTAGCCTAGAGGTGTGGATTTCCTTAATGAATATGGACACTCCACCACCTTTAGTGCTTCGATCCAGGTTAGGTGGCCGAAAGGTGTGGTATGAATTATAGCCTGGTAATGTAGGGGTGCTCTCTGGAGCCATGAACCAGATCTCTGTCACTGCACAGATGTCAATTGTTCTCCATTTTAAGGAGTGCCTCGAGTGAGTGCATTTTGAGGTTTAGACTTCTAGCATTAAGTAGCATTACCCTCAGATTTTGCTTGCTTGTACCTGTTACTGTGGTGAATTTGTCATTTGAATCTTACCTAAAAAAGGCACTATAGGGGTGGCAAGAGCCTTAGCCAGTATCCGGAATCCCAAGAGCGACAGGTGCAGGCCATCTCTGGCAAAGCATCGTGGTTTGTCGATCATGTCATCCCAGACAGACAATACTGGATCCCTTTAGAATGACACCAGAAACTTAGCCAATTGTTGAAGTCGATCATTTTGTCCTTGTACTGTGGTATCATTCTGGGTGATGGGCAGGATGCTACTCAGGGCTAGGGTCATACCTGCCAGGGCTACAAGATTGGACAGCTCCTCCATGTTTCTCTTCATGTAGTCCAGGGAGGTACATCTCAGGTCATTCACACCAACATGGACAATGACAGAGTCATATTTGTACTTGTGGAGTGACCTGAGTGCATGCGTTATGTGGAGGATCCTGGCACCTGACAGCTGACAGTAACTTTCTCCTTGTTTAGCCTGGTGAGTGGAACATCAGTGTGCCTGACTATAGAATCACCTATGACTAGAGTGTTGGGTATGTTGTTATGCCTTATGGGCTGTGGTTGAGTGGCACACTGAGTTTGTGAGCTATGTGTCATTTGGGTTGTGTTGGGGGGGGGGGTGGAGGTTGCTTGCATTTCTGCTTTGGAGGTCCCTGTTGCTTGGGTAGATTTGTTTTGAGAGCCGCCGCGAATGTAGGTGTGTGTTTTGTGTTTCTGTCTGTGTTTTGGTGTTGTAGGTTTTGAGGGACTATGTGATGAGTGTGGTGTGGTGCAAGTGTTTATCTTCTCCTCTTGACTGTCTAGTCCAGTCTTGGGTGAAGAGAGTTTTGCTTCCAGTTTGGCTATATAAGTGCTTCTCTCACAGGTTGTAGTGTTGGGTGGTAGGAGGAGAGGGTTGTCTGTGTACATGAGGCAATTGAAGGCTTGTAGTAAGGAGCTAAGAAAGACCACAGAAAATTCAGAAAAAAAGTAGCTGGTTGATTGTGGTATCCAATATTCATTGTTTAATTGGGTAGGTTGTCTGGTATCCAGACTGTGTAGGTTGACTGGTCAAATTTATTCTTTTAAGCCATGACCCAAGCTCATATGAGTTTTTTTATTTTATTTTTTTATGTTTTAACAAAAACAGTAATAATAAAGATGATACAGGAGATGAGAGGAGCATACAGATGAGTGAAAACATGCAGAAAAGATCAATATAGAGTACATCTTGGCTAAACTGTATGTAATGTAATACAGTATGTATTTATTTATTGATATTTGGTGACCTGGAAAGTTTGACTGGGTCAGAAACCCATTTTCAGCAGAGGCCCGGGGAGAAATGCTCACAAAAACGCATAACAGACGTATAAAAGATTTTAGTTATAACTAAACATTACATGTCAAGTACACACATCAATAGCTTTTACAGTTCTACATAAGCATACATATATCTTTAGACATAATATTGTTTTATCACATGGATAGATAACGTTTGCAGCAGATTGTAAACAGCTCAGTAAAAGTTCTAGTTTAGAGTTTTAACTTTACTGGCAGAGCATACTAACTTATACAAAAGACATAAAAAGTATAACTTTTGCTTTGTGTGTAATAAGTGTAAAAGTTAAGCATTGGTAGTAAGACATGGGAAGGAGAGTATGACTGACTAGAGACAGTAGTAGAAGTAAGTGATTATTGAAGAGATGAGGTGATGAAAAGGAGGTAAATGTGGAATAGATTTTGTGTGAAGTGATGAAAAGGAGGTAAATGTGGAATAGATTTTGTATGAGATAAAAGAATATAGGAGAGTTTTGGTAGGGAGGTTAATGTGATAGACAATGTATGAGGTATAAGAGTATTCTAGTGAGATTTGTCAAGAAGAAGCAGGTGTACAGTAAGATAAGAAGATGTAGTGAAGTAAGTAGTTCAGGAGAGTTGGAAAGGAGGCATTAGAGGAACAAAAAAAACACATTTCCAGGTGATAGGATGAGAGAGAGAATGATGAGGGGTAAAGGATAGGCAGTATGGGGGGAGAGGAAGCCATGGGAGATTGTCTGGTTGTCTTTAGTTAAGGAACATATGAAAACATTCTAATGTAATACAGTATAAACAGACTTCATATTTACTACCATATACAAAATGTGCAAATGGATTTCTGTTTGGAGTAATATGAACATGTTATAGAGATGCTGCAAGAAAGGTGGTGATCATTAGAAAAAATGTGAATTTAGACAGTAAATTTGTAGTTGAACACATCCAGTGCTCGTCTTAATTGTTGGGCCTAATTTGGATAATTTTGGTGGGGTCCCCAAGCAGACATCTTTCACCTGCTGGCCTCCTAGACTTGAGATGATTTTAAATTGGGTATCCATGTTAATAGTATATATTAAAATCAAAAATAATATATTTTTTCTTTGTTTACTTCTGTTTTAATAAACAATCGGTCCACCTTGGCTAAGTTGTTTGCACACAACACTGTCTCTTTGAGGTGTGTTTTACAATGCCAGACCATGCTTCTCCAAAGTTAACTCATTTGAAATGTGAAACCTGTTGGACTTCTGACTTATCACAGACTCCCAACTATCACCTTTATGCCCACTGTCCTCAGATGTCAGGAAATGCAAGAGACATAAATCAGTGAAGATAGCCTTTATGATTGTCGGGATACCTGGGCACAGAGTATGAAAATGTTCTAAGCTCCATTATACATTCTCATCTCATAATACCCCTTTCTTATATTTCACAACCTGCAGACAAAAAGTCAGGACCATGACCTTTGACAAGTTGGGACATCTGGACAGTTGCTTTGCATACCATATGTGTAGCTAATAACATAGCCCCTTCATTTTCTATAGGCTTGCAGAATACCACCATGCAGAGAAACAGGCTTAAAAAAATGAGTGACTAAATGATGTAAAATGAATTCATTTTAATTTGAGACAGACAACATGACAATACAGCAGGTCCATATTCATCATTAGAAATGAGTATACAAATATGATACACTTGTACTATCAGGTGGAAAATGCAGGGAGGTACATTACTGTAAAGAGTGAAGTCAATGAAAAATAAGACTTCCTGCTTACACTAAATTTCTTGTGCCAACAAAAAAGAACTGTATGATGGTATTATTTTTTTCACTTACTAATGACCATAACACCTAATAGTGATTTGACTGGTGTTGCTGCAACTTAACTCTGTGACCTAGGTTCAACTGATAACAGAGCTGTATGGAACCTGAATTAAGAGTGAAAAGAGGAAGCTTATTAAGGACGACTCTGTTCATTCCAGATATGACTTGCCATGTACTGCCCCTGTTATTAAATAAGAGCTGAACAGTACGAGCCGACACGCCGCTCTTGGCAGATAGACAAACAGAAAGCAGGAGTGAAACATACACATCCCACTCCTGCAGCATAATGTTTTATACCTACAAACATTACTACTCACCAGTATTCCATACCAGTTTTCTAAGCAGAAGGTATATGCTTTGGGTACCATCAAGAAGGCGGCAAACAATCAGCTGAAATTAGAAACAACATTTAATATTTTACTTGAGCTTTACTAAGTTAATTCCATCTGTAATGTGCTCTAAATTCATATGCAGTTCTCAAAAGATTTCTGTAACACTTCAAAGGCACTCCTCAGTCACCTATCCACCCCCCCTGCAAAAAAAGAATTAATATATCACAGTGCTGACTACAGACCATTTCCATGCACTTGCAGCCTAATTAAAATGATTGCTTTTTAAAAAAGCAACAAGCATTGGACAGTTTGTGTGATAACTACAGCTTTTATTTCCAGAAAAGAAAATTCCCCATATACTGCTCAGTACCCTGGCTAATATATGCATCCAGTTTCTTGATCCTGAGTCAATAGGTTGTTACAGGGCTTCCAAGATGGTTGCACACTGATCAAGAGCAATAACTTCAGCTCTCCCAATGTCAAAACAGAAGCTGAGAAAAGGCACTGTGATTGAAAATGTAATTTCTTTTTGTAAAATTCAGTTACTGGGCAGTAATTACACTGCCTGGATGCTAGGAAAGAAGAAATTTGGAAAACCTGTGAGAAAATCAACTGGAAGAGTTGAAGAGAAAACACTGTCTGGAAAAAATTCTGCAGCTCTTCAGCAAAAACTAGTTCAACCTTTAACCTTGATTCAAGAAGTGGCTTCTAGTAATTTAGAGGAAAAAATAAATCAAATGTACCCAGAGGTGGTTTAAAATAAATGAAACGCTGAAGGAATTTATCAATTCAAAAAAAAAAAAAAAGACTGGAAAAAATAGAAGCTTTAACTAGCCATTCAGATGATCTAATAAAACTGCAAAAATAGAAGTTGACATGAAGAAAAGGCTGGCTGAATATGAGGCTTCTCAGGAAGAACTGTTTTTTAAAGTTAGAGCATGCAGAGAGAGGACCTAAGATTTTCTGCTGTACCATTGAAATTGGAAAGAGCAGACTGAATTTTATGAAAGCATGAATAAGTAACTACTGGTGTTCCACTGCAGAATTTAATTGAAAGGGCAAATAAAGTGTATGCTCCAGACCTGGCCATGAGAAAGCAGCCAAAACCTGTCATAGTAAAAAGGCAATCGTACCAGCAGAAAGAGTTGATTTTGACAAAGATGTGACAGAAAATCAAAGTAATTCATAAAAATGGAGACAGCAGAGTGTTTGTTGAAGATGGTTATTTACTGTACACCAGGCAGAAAAGAAGCATATTTGTCTCAGCAGTCAGGGAATGTTGAGAGACAGGTGCGAGTTTCAAGCTGATCTATCCAGCTGTTTTCAAACTTATTTTTCTTGGAGGATCAGCCATTTTTTGACGCAGAACAGGCTATAGAGGAAATAAAAAATGTATATCCAACAAAAGGTGAGTAAGGAAGCAGAGGGGGAACTCTACTCCTCATTCTTCTGATAAGGTTCATAGAGGGACTTTGCCAGTGACACTTGTATCCAATGTTCCAAAGAAAAATGCTTTTGAGAAAGCATAGGAGTTGCCTAGAAAATCAGCAGTACCTTGGACTTGAACCAGAGTTTGTTGTGGAAAGATGGAGATGAACAGGAAGAAAACCAGCAACTTTGAATTGATGAATAAATGGAAGGCTATAAAGCATCTTATCACATTTATGAAATATGGTTTTGCAAGAAAGTGTGCCTGAAAAACACTGGATGTTGACTTTTTTTTTTTCTTACAGTCCACCAACAAGTATAACATACACCCCACTTTATATCATTAATGTTTAGGACACTAAAAGGATAAAACCTAACTGTAAGTTAAAATAAAAAATATATAAATTGCTTGTTGCATACACTAAAACACTTGTGTAGCCAGGGGTCTTTTAAGTAAGTGTGTGTCTTTTCAGTGGCTATATGTGTTTAACAGTATTAAAGTAAACTAGTATTTTTCAGTCGTAAGACATGTAGGATCTGATATTGTCAGTTTTCATTCTATCCTCAACTGATGGCTTCAGATTCGATCGCTTGTATCTGACATGGCTATTGCTAAAGATTGTGGCAACCAAAAACACTTGAGCTTCTTCCTTACCCATAATGCACCAACCCTGAGTTATGTTGGATCTTCTTTGCTGCTTTCTTCAAAAGACGTGATTGACCTAACTCTCGAGGTGTAATGGGTAAGTGAATATTTTTTCTTCTAAACTGCGATATTTCCCAATATTTGCTATTATTTTCTAATTTTACACGTTGTGTCCCTTTTATGAAAAAAGTAATTCTTCTGTTTCCATAGCTGGTATTTTTCCTTGGCTTTAACTATTGTACTTTTTATAATTACTATCACTAGTAATTTTTTCTTCTCTGTCTACACTTTGATGTAGTCTACTACCATTGCTGGTAGTTTGCTTCTTCCTACCTTCTTTCTTTCCACATCCACTTATTTAACTTTGCTTGTTTATAGTAACTATTATAATGTCAGAAGAAGGGCCTGCTGGATTAAAAAAGTGCACTGTGTGGGCACAAGCTTCCGATGCCCACACTGTGTGTGTGTTTACTGCCTTGGCCCATTAAATTTACAACAGGACTGTTCTATATATCATGGCTTCAATCCCAGGGCCTTCGTTGTGAGAAAAAACAAACTTATTTTAAAAGGTTTGTTTCCATTTGCTTTTGGAAAGGCAATATCTGAGGGCTCAGTCCTCCAAAAGTTGAGAGCTGAAGCCTTCTCTAAAACTGTCCACATTCATCAGTCCCATAGCTGTCAAAGAAAAGGCCCAAGCTGGTTTCAATAAGATCCAAAAGTTCCTCGCCCTCTGATTCGAGAAAGAAGAGTGTAGTTACTCCCATGATCTATGCAGAATGCTTAGCAACTTATCTCATCAGGTAAGACCAATGATAACTTTCTTGTGAAATTTTGTATAATAAATCTACCACAGACAATATCATCTCAAAATTATGTAACATTGTTTATAAGTCTTCTGTAAACCAGAAATATTGGCATTTTATATTCAATGGTCATTCTTTTAATCTCACCCAAGATGAAAAAAACATTTGTTATCCATTAAACATGCCTTATGGTCTCAATATTGGAGCATTTTTACTTGGAAATACCTTTGTAGGGCTTTTCTGACACCAAGTAAAATAGTCAAATTTAATAACTGTTCCACAGCTTCCTGTTGGAGATGTACAGAATATACTAATGCTGATTGGGTACACCTCTTTTATGACTGTCCTAAGCTAAACAGTTTTTGGAACAGTATTGATGGTTTTCTCAAAGCATTATTCACGGATTCCTTTTCATTAACCAAATCATTAGTTTTATTTAATGTAAATGAAGGATATCCTCTGAACAAGAATAACTCATATTTATTATGGTCAATACTGGCTGTCGCCAGACAATTTATTACCAGAAGATGGAAAACTAACAGCTCTCCAACATTTGAACATTTCCTGTCGTCAGTGAAAGAACTGGCAATTACGGAGTCAACAATCCTTGGAAAAAAGTTTTATCACTCATTGAGACTCTACAAATGGTTCCCAATTCTTTCTGAACTGATATTTGTGTTAATGGAACTTGTTTAACTTGTAAACTGCAATTTTACTTCAGACCTTTGTACATATTGTAGATAGTTTTTTCTTAAGCTAATGTTTTAATCTAGAATGGGTAAACATTGTGAATTTGCTGTTTTGTTTATGAAAAATTCACTAACATGTTTAGATAAAAAAAAAAAAAAAGTGTTGGATCTGACTGCATCGATCCTGTGAAAACTCCATCTGATCCAACTGCCTCCAATCCTATAGCACTTCCCAGGACAAGGTACTCTTCATCCGTCGACCCAGTTTCTTCAAGGGTGTCCTCACCCTTTTTGAAATGTCATTGGTCTAGGTCCCCCTCTGTTTTGACTCGTTCTTCCAAACGTTTGCTGGAGGAAAATGTGGAAAAAATAGTGCGGAAGAGCCTTTCAGCGCAGAGTCAGATGGGTGTCTCATTGGCTACTACTCCTTTGGGTCAGGAGATCTGTCCTTTGACTACACCCCCACTTAAAGTTCTCCTGTGAGTCCTACTGTTGCTTTAGGAGTCCCAGGATCTGAGTTTTCCAAATCTGTTTGGCTCGGATCCGAAGATACTCTTCTTTGGATCTGAAGCGTACTCTGTGTGCTCCAGTTTATTCGGATCCAGAGGGCCCTCTGAGCCAAGGCTTCCTTGTCAAATCAGAGGCATTGGAATTTACTCCAAAGTTGTAGGAGCCGTCTTTGTGCCACGGAGACTCAGCACTGGATAGCTCTGCTCCAGCTTCTTTCTCAGGGAGATTGCCTTTGGGGCAGGAGAGGACAGTGGTTAAAAAGCTTGTCGTTTTGGATCAAAGGTCTTCTCTTTCTGTGGGGCAGTCTGCCTTCGAGCCTGTGAAGAGGGTCTTTCCTGCTTGGGAAGATCAGACCGATCCAACCCCCTTGGATCTTGACCCTCTACCTTGATGTCTGCTTTCAGAGCCTCATTGCTCTACCACAGGGACAGCTAGTCTAAGACCCCTAGGCTTCCCAACAGGGTATCTCGATTTTTTTTTTTCCAGTACCTCCCCAGAGCCATCCCACTGAGCAGGTTCATAGGAAGAAGATGTGCAAGAGGAAGTGCTTAGACTCCTCAGAGGAGTCTGTAATGGAAGATACGGACTTCGGTGAAGGCTTCCCATGGTCGTCTCTTTGAAGATGTCGCATTTGGAGATGTACTATAGATCCTAAAGCAGAAAGGTGGTTGGGACGCCCAGCAACCCTTCATCCGAGGAGTCAGTATTTCTGGAGCATTTCGGTTCTGGCCCTTCTACCTCCCGAGTTACTCCACCTGCCGATGAGCTTCTTGAATTAGTCTCTTGGTGGGCATGGGAGGAACCCAACACAGTTCAAGCCATACCCAGGAGACTGGACTCTTGCACCATCTTTGGGGAAGGATGTTTGGGCAAAAGGGGTGCCCGGTAATGCCATGGTCATGGTGGTAGCCACCAAGAAGGAACTTGTCTAGGAGAGTTCCACTGTTCTTCCCCCTAACAGGCAGCCTAGGGCAATAGACAGGTTTGGGAAGCATGTGTATGCCTCGGCAACCTTCGCCTTAAGATCACTGAATTATTTGGCACACTTTACTAGGTTGCAGAGGGATTTGATTAAGGAACTGTCAAATACCCTGCAGGATCAGTGTCTGCAGAGGTCCAGTTATCCATGGCTTCTCAGTTGGTTACCCTGCAATCTGTTTCAAATTCATCCACGAGGCTGCTTTTGAACATAGTCGAAGGAGCCTCAATGGCAGCAAGCTCAAGCATTTCCATCAGGAGACTTGCCTGGATGTGCTTATGTGATGTTTGTGGAGCCTTCAGTTCTTTGTTCGTCAATGCTCCTTTTGACTGCATGTCTTTGTTTGGCCCCAAAGTGAAGGACACATTATCCGGGTGTGAGAAGGATGGAAAGACACCCTGTCTGCCATGGGTGTAAGTTTTTGACCCCTCTGAGATCCTTTTCTAGTTGTCAACAAGGTGGTCTGAAGATGTAGTTCAAGAAATCCCAGGGTTCTTTCCAGGACACACATGGAGGAAATTTCCCCCAGGGGCAGAGGGGGGAATTCCAATCATCGACACCGCCCACGTGGCAGAGGTGGCCTGCAAAACCAAGGGTCCAGAGATTCTTTCTTTGACGGACCTTGCTGGCACTCCTGAAAGGATGCTTAGTTGTTCCCCTCTGGAGGTAATCTAGGGTCGTTTATTCCTGCACCCGAGCGCATGCAGATGATTGTTTCTAGAGGTTATATAATACCCTTTTCCCTTCCACCTCCAATCTTAGTGTCCCTGATGTTCCACCCAGATGGAGTGAACAAGCAGCACTTCAAGTACAAAAGCTGCTGGAAAAGAGTCATCCAAGAGGTCCCACCAGACCAGATAATCCGGAACTTACTACTCAAGTTTCTTTTCAATGCTAAAGAAAACAGGGGACTGGAGACCAATTTTGAATCTCAGCAACTTGAACATGTCACTTTGACGTACCATGTTTCAGATGGTTGTGATTTAGGCCATTCTCCCTTTTCTGGGCAAGTATGACTGGATGTGCTCGATAAACCTTCAGGATGTGTAGTGTTGCATAAAGATGAACAGACGATCCAGAAAGTACTTAGCCTTCCGGCTGACAGCCAGTCATCATAGTTTTGCCCTTTGGTCTCACCACAGCCTCCAGGGTGTTCACAAAGTATTTTTTTCCCACTGATGAAAGCCTTTGGGCTGAAACCAGTCTGGGATTTATTTATTTAATAAATCTTATGTGGTAACTTTATGGCTTTATTGTGCTGTTTTTACACTGATGTTTGGTGCTGGCTACTTTTTTCTCTCGATTTGTACGTTTTTTGCCTTCCACCAGTCGTACTTGCAGAGGACTTTGTTCTTGTGCTCCTTTATGCCTACCCACCAATCCCATTAATTCAGATATTCCTACAGAAAGCTGCCATGTTGAAGAGCAAAGTTATCCTCATTGCATGTTACTGGCCTCAACAGATTTGGTTTCATAGGAGGTGACTAGACTAATGGCTGTGGGGCCCTTCCAAGCCTAGCCAAGAGTTTATCCCCCAAAAGAAACCTCAATCAGCACCTGTTGCCCCTGTCAATTAGGAGGGGGAGGTCCTTTCCTTTGGCATCACTTAATTCACCAACCTTGGATTCTGGATCTGACTCCCGACTTCCTGTCTCACCCAACAGGCATAAGCCATCGAGACATATCGCACTTCAGGCCGAAGGTCTTGGTTCTCCAGTTCCATTAATAGCCAGGCAATCTATGGTCTTCACCTGTCAGTCATGTACTTTTATCTTCCCATAAACCTTCAACACGTAAACTCAATTCCAGTAAATGGAAAAGATGTGTACTAAATACATCAAAATCATATTGAACCTTTTTCAGTTCTGATACATACATAATGCACTTGAGTTTTTGGCCCTACTTCTCAAAGGAGCTAGTTCCTCAACCATTAAAGTTCAGTTGGCAGTGATATCAAACTTTCACATTGGAACTGAGGATTCTTCAGTAGCCTGTCAAGTTGTGTAGAGCTTTCTTATGAGGCCCTCTACTTTAAAGACCTCCCTTTTTGAGGTACCTACTCACCCATTGGACCTCAGTCTGGTAGTGTAGGCACTTGTACATTCCCCCTTTTGAATCAGCAGATAAATGTGACCTCAGATACCCTTCTTGGAAAACATTTTTTTGTAGTAGCCATGACCTCTGCAAGATGAATTTCAGAAATTCAAGCATTGTCTTCAAAACCTCCATACTTGATTTTTCACAAGGATAGTGACACTACGAACAAATGTCTCCTTCCTTCCCAAGGTGGTTTCAGAATTGAATAGCAATCAAGCCATTAATTTGCTAGTATTCTTCCCCAAATTTGCTAACAAAGGCGAGTACATGTTACTCTTACATTTATTAGGTGTTCACAGACAACTACAGTTTTACCTGCACAGAACAAAAGACATTAGAAAAACAGGCCAGTTTGTTTCCTTTTCAGACTGGAAATTGGGTAAACCAGTTGCCAAACTAACTTTAACTAGATGGCTAACTGATTTGTATCTCATTTACTTATAAAAAAAGATTGGGTATTACCTCAACTAGTATGAGTTCATTCAACTAGATCCATGGCAACTTTTTCAGATTTCCTGTCCAGAGCGTCTGTTGACAACATATGTGCAGCAGCAACTTGGGCTGCTCCCCATACTTTTGTTACTCATTATAAATTGGATCTGGTCTGCAGAGGTAGAGCATCATTTGGTTCAGCTCTGCTCATGAATATCCTTCCTTAGAGTCCACCCAGGATTTTAGGTAGCCAGGAACTCTGTTCCATCAGTTGATGGTAGAATGAAAATTGACATTCAGATAAAAAAGTTAAGTACTTACCATAACATTCCATCTGTGTTGTCCATTTTCATTCTTCCTCAACTCCCCACCCACCAACCCCCATCCTTTCTGTTTGCAAACTTCTGGAAGAATGAGTTTAAGGGACATTACTGTCCTTTTATACTGAGCTCCAGATATGGTCTTTTTTTATATTGAGTGCATGTATTTTTACACCCCCTTTATTTCTGTATAGTAAATATTTCATTTCTGGTAAAAATTAACTTGGGGTTGATGAATTATGAGTAAGGGAGAAAGAAGCTTAAGATTTTTTGGTTGCCATGAGCTTTAGGAATGCTGGTGCCAAGGGATCGAATCTGAACCCATCAGTTGAAGAATGAAAATGGACAACACAGATGGAACGTTATGTTAAGTACACAGCTTTTTTTTTTTTTTTTTTTTTACAGTATAACAGGACACATAAGAGACAAAAAATAAGTTTAATGTTCATATGCTGTGATCTTGGGCTGGTGGAGTATAAAAGTGCACTGATTTATATTCTGTTTAATTAGGATATTTTCTCTCTCCATTTTACAAGAGTGAATGTCTGGATTACTACCTTTGGCTTAAGCTATAAACAGGTGTTTTTGTAAGCATATAGGCTTTTAAAAATAAGACCAAATGAAAGCCATGAAAATGCTAATCTTATAAAAATGCAAGGATATTAGCTTGCTTGCTTGTTTTCCACTGGCAAATGTTTAGTGGAGTCAAGATGTCTGCAGCTAAGGGCAGATGTGCATTCTTTTCTGAGTGAAATTTACAAAGACTCATTGCTAACTACTTTTCCATGGAGATGAGCTGTCTGCAGGAATAAGCAGTTAATCTTGAATTCTGTGTCTTCTTTGCTGAGAGAAATGAATCATTTAAAGGTACAGTGGCAAGTAGTTGGAAATTTTGGGAAGTGATTAAGAGGCAACAACCTGCTTAGCAGCCTTAACACTTCAATGCATTTAATAGAACTGTGTACAATTTAGTTCTGTTTAAAGGTAGCCAATGTGCTTTTTCTTGAGGCTAAAAGTTGATGCTTTCTGGAAGTGTGCATGCATTTTTTCATGTCTGGGAAGAGAGGAAAAGTACAAACCACAATCCATGTAAGTGTGAGCACAGGCTGTACTATACACATTATCATGGGTGACCTTAATTTTTGGTTAGATAATGCCTGTAGGTACAGCCATCAATTTGGGGAAGTTGTTCCCTTCTGGATGGATATACTTCCTGTTTGTAAGATGTGCATAGTTTTGTGTGTTTGTTCCTAGTTAAAAGGGGATGGGAGTGTTATGTATTTTGTTTTTTGTTTGAGGGTTTTCATCAAAACAAAAAAAGTCTTAAAATGTGAAATGGGTCCAAATGGAGTTGAGAATAAACTGTACAAAACATCAGCCTGCCATACATTAGTATATGTATGCAATACACAGGCTGGAAATGCACTTTCAAAAAACCCTGTCGTGTAATACGTGGGTACAGTAGTTTTTTTATCATTATGGTTATGCTGTCCATATTATCCTTGAATGAGAGTGGCTTTACAGCAGTGGTGCACTATGTCTTGCCTGGGGGCCAAATCCAGTTCTCCACACAATGCCATCCGGCCCCCAGAGAGTAACCAAATTTTTTTTAAAAAGTGAAAAAATACTATGCTTTACTCCAGTCATGCAAACTTTCCAGCACATGCTTACTTACCTAATTGACTGCAGTTGTGCACAACTCTAATTTTAGCCATGGAAGAACTATTCTTTGTTGTTTATAACTTGTAATCTGTAAACAGTAACTTTCTGCAACAGTTTGTAATAAGTCATGGCTGCAAGCCAAAATAAAGTTAAGCGTAATGTTCATTTAGAAAACAGGCAATGTCATGACTGCTGCCTTAAGTAAAAATGCCAGTCACCTGTACCTATTGTTAACTTGTAACAACTTGCTTTGTTTTGAGGTGGCCCGCAGATGCATTAAGAATTCGTGTAGTGGCCCTCCCCACAAAAAGGTTGTGCACCACTGCTTTACAGGTATAGTTAGAAATGAGAGTATTGAAATGATATTAAGAAATGCAGAGTACAAATAGCAATATTGCAGTAGACACATTTGGAAAGAAATGAGCATGTACATTTAACAAAGAGAGTATTTCAGAATTGATATTCTGCAGAATATCAGGAACAGAGGAAGAAGGAAGTAATTCTGCTAATTGCTAGAGTGGCTCCAGTAGTCTTAGAGGAGGGGGAAAAAGACAAAAATGGTAGATTTCTGGTAGCAAGGGAAGAGGATTACAATGGCATGCATTAATATTCCACTCAAAAGTGGTGTTATGGAACTTGGAAAAATATTGGGAGCAATAATCCGCTTTTAGCAAGGAATAATACATATAGGTGAGAATGGAATTTCATTTGCAATAATGATGATGTATCAGCGGGCACCTAAAAGGGGCAATATAACAGAAGAAATGTGTGAAAATATTTGGTATGCAGAATGTGAATTCAGTAGTAGGAATTGTAACAGAATTTGCATATTATTCCCCAAGGTACAATAACTGGGCTTGACTAGATAATTGCATTTTACAGGAACATGTGCATTTAACTGAAGGCTTCGACATACTTCCACTAACTATTTCTGATCACGTGGCAATAAAAATTAAAAAAAAAAATAATATGCATGGTAAGTAAAAATAAGAGACTGGTGCTTTCCCTCCTACCTTTTTAAAAAGAGAAGAGTTTAAGGAATGGGTAGTGGAAGTTTTTCAAGAGTTATTAGGGAAGACCTAAATATCTTCAGATGTTCTAAGTAGTGAATGGGATAAACTGAAAATGGAGTTTAAAAATAGGGTCAAAGTAAAAGAGAGATGTGGTTAAGCAGTACTAGAAATTACTTAGCCTGGCTGACAAAGGTTAAAGTGTTGCAGAATAAGGGAAATCTCTCAGGACAAGCATATGAGCAAATGCAGAATGCTAAAGAGAATGTAAGGGGTTATTTAGATAATCATGCATTTAGAAAGATTGCAGTTAAGCAACTATTTAGTTCCAGAGCACAAAAAGTTTTGGCACAGCGACTTAGGCAACAGAATGTTGAAAGGGTTAACGTAGGGAACCTATAACAAGAGAAAATAACCAGTGATGCTATAGAAGTTTGAGATATTCCAAAAATTTTATAAAAATTTGTATAAAGCAGAGAAATGTCGAAATCAAAAAGAGTACAGATGAAAATATTTATGGAAGGCTGCAACCTACATGAACTCGGGCAGGAACTTGCAGCACCATTAGGCACCCTATTCCGCCAAAGCCCGAGTACCGGCTTCGGCCCAGCCAAGTGGAGGACAGCCACTGTTATCCCTTTGCCCAAAGGTGGAGTGTCCACAGATCCAGGAAATTATAGACCCATCAGCCTAACTAGCCTGATCTGTAAGGCCATGGAGCAGATTATTATGGACCTCATTAACAAGGACATTGGTAACCTTCAGACACATGATCCCACACAGCTTGGTTTCGTCAAGGGGAGGCCATACCTGTTAAATTTGGTCAACTTATTTGAGACAGTCACGAAGGCCATGGACAAGGAGAAGTCTGTGCATACTACCTTGACCTGGCCAAAGCCTTCGATACTATTCCCCACTCGGGTATAATAAACTCTCTCAACTAGGCATCAAATCATAAGTTACAAGATGGGTAGAAAACTGGCTCACTGATAGAACCCACCTAGTCAAAATAGGGGACACCATCTCTAGCAGTAGACCCTTAATGAGTGGTGTACCCCAGGGATCAGTCTTGGGGCCTCTGCTGTTTGACATATACTTTTCTGAGGTGCAGACCAAAACCATTTGGATGTGGCTGACCAAATTTGCAGATGACTGCAAGCTGGGTGTTCTCACTAATTCCCGAAGTGATGTGGACATCCTCCAAGAGGTTCCTACCCAAACAAATGACTGGTGCCAGAAACATGGCCTCAAACTGAATGCCAGAAAATGTATCATCACCTTTGGGGAGAGTGACTTCCCCATAAGTTATTACATTGATAAGGAGGTCCTAGGCACGCAGTCAGTCGTGAGGGACTTGGGCACCCAAGTTGATAGCAAACCGACTTTTGACCACCATTTTACCTCAGTTGTATGGAAAGCTTTCTACATAGCCTGTCTCCATTAGTAATAGTATCTCATCCAGGGACAAGGTGGTCATAACATCCCTGTATTCTTGGCTTAGAAGACCCATTATTGAGTACAGTGCCCCTTTCGCCATGTACCTCATAAAGCACATGCAACAGCTGGAGAGACCACAGAGGTTCCTCACCAGGAGAATCCAGGGCTTCAACCATCTACCCTACACAGCTAGGGTAAAGGCCCTGTTCCTCTACTCTGTCTCCTACAGACTGATCAGAGGTGACCTTGGTCTGGCATACAAAGCAGTCTCGGACCTTGGCTTCATGGGACTGCTGCATATCCGCAAGTCAAGCTCCACTCTAGTAACCCACACATGCAACCTCAGCCCAGTCTATGACATCAATAGGACTTGTTGACAGGGCAGATTTGTATCCCAGAGAACTCCCCCTTTTGTGGAATAGACTTCCTCTCCACATCAAGCAGAGTACCTCATTAACCCTTTTTAAGCGCAGCATGGATAACTCGATGGGGAACAGGAAATACACCACTGGGGTACCACCTATGTCCTTTCTGGACAGTGATATAGGGTGCTGACTTGTTGGAACATGGGCAAAATTCTTGGATAGGCTTGTAAGGGCCTCATGACCAATAGCCTAGTAAATTCCTGTGCCAAGAGTAGAGGTAGACGAAGCTTGACAGCTAACAGTTGAGATATGAGGTGATGAGATAAATACAGAGATATATAATCGGTCGTCAGGACAGTCTTCAGGAACAGATAGTATTCCTGTGGAAGTTTGGAAATTAGGAGGGAAGAAAGTGATAAAGATCTGGAAGGTTTTGTTTAACAGTATTTTAAAAGGAGGGGAAGCACCAATATCTTGGAAGAAAGCTGTGATGGCTGTGTTACCTAAAGATGGCAAAGACCCTTCAGACCCAGCTTAATATAGAACTATTTCAATTTTAAATTGCAATTATAAAGTGTTTGTCTATGCTAGCTAAAAGAATGCAGATGCGTTGCCAAAATTGATGGATATGGGTCAGTGTGGTTTTGTGGAGGGAAGGCAAACATTTGACAACATTACTAGAACAATGATGTTCCAGAGGGCAGCAGAATGTAAGAAAATCCCTCTTTTCTTGGTAGTTCTTGATGCAACGAAAGCATATGACAAAATAAGCTGGGATTTTGAGTAGGGCATTGGAAGTATTTGCATTCCTTGATACAGTAATTAGGTTAATTCTCGCCTCTGATCCTTCATATATTCTTCTAATTAAAGTGGGAGGCTTCTTCTTAGGTAAGCTGTGTTTGAACAGAGGAAACCAGTAAGGGTGTCCTCTTTCCCCTTTTGTGCTTGCTTAAGGGACTCGAAAGCACAAGGATATGATTGGTATGGTAGTCAAGAAAAGTTGGATTTATTTGTAGATATTTTGTACTTGATTAAGTACAGAAAAGGACATATCAGTGATGTGGAACAATTTGAAACCTGTTTCATTTTTTTTCATGGTACAAAATTAATGAAGATAAAACAAAGGCTATAGCTGTAAATTATGTACCTGCACACAAATTTGTTCAGCAACACCTATATTATAGGGACATAAGATGTATTATGGAGAAATGGGTTGAAAAGGCTTCTGTAATGGCAGCCAAGGCTGTGTATGGAGACACTAAACAAAGGATAGAGCAAAAATTGAGAAGCTGGAAACTCTTATGGATAGTAAGATTCAAGCGGTGAATATGTTTTAGTCCCATTAGTCTTGTATTCGATTCAAGCAGTGAATATGTTTTTAGTCCCATTAGTCTTGTATTCGAGTCAGGCATATGTTTGTCAACCAGAGGAGAAGTTGTGGACAATAATAAAGTGAAAGAATTTATCTGGGAGGGAAAGGGGACAAGAGTTGAGTGGGATAAGTTGATCCTTCAACAGATATTTTAGACCTTCACAGTTAAGGCTAATGTATATAACGCAAATATAATTCAAAGTGGAAAGAAGGGATGATGAAACAAGGGGGGAAGTTAAAGAAATAGTGTGTGGGATTTTGGATGCAGATCCTTTTAAGGAGAATAACAACCATACAGAATATTATATTCATAAAGTAGCAGAAAGTATTCTAAGAACTATGTCAATACGAGAATGGAGAAATATTTTTCCAGTAGAGATATATAAAATGGGCAAAAGGGGGTGGCATTTACTGGAGAAACCTGGCAAAGGAACCAAAATATTGGGAGCAAATAACTCCAGCAGGAAATATAATAGAATGCCATAAGGCCAAGAATATGTTTTGATTGCATGCTAGACTGCTTTCCTTACCAGGGCTTGATCACAGAGTACACACAGAGAAAATTGATAGGGGAATTTTGAATGAAAGACCTGCTCTGGGGAGAGCTTTTAGTTGAATCTAGGACAGATGCAGCTGTTAAAAGGGATAATTTAGTGCATATAAAATATTGCATGATAGCTGCAAGAATCAATCTGAGGAAGTTAGAAAACATTGGCAACAGAGACTGGAAAAGCAATTTACAAGAGAACAATGGGAAAATGTATGTTTGGCTCCCAAGAATGCAACCAAGCCATAAGGTTTAGAATCTTTGCTTGTAAATGTTAGCATAAGTATTTTTGTAACCCAAGCAGACTTCAAAGAATTTTTCCGCAGGTAGTTAGGAAATGTTGGAGGTGTGAAGGCGAAGAAAGAAGAACTTGGAATGTAATGAATTGGAAGATTTTAAGAATTCTCTGAAGAGTGCTTTGTCAGAAGTATTGAGTGAGCAAATTGTTTTCAGCTGGGATATAGGATCTGAATTGCCTAGACATAGTAGAGCCTTATTAAGTTTAATTGTGGTGGCTGGAAAAAGAAGCAGTTATTAGAAAATAGACATCAAGCTCTACATCAGCTGTATTTGGGATATTGAATATTTTTTTAAGAGTTAAAAACTGGAAGATAAACCTTTAGAAAAGGGAAGGAGCAAATTATATAAAAGTAAAATTGTGGGAACGTACATGTATAATAATCAGGAGGAGTGAGGTTTAAGGTAAGTCAGGAATTCATCAATTTTTTGTAATATTGTACTGATAGCATGGAAAATATGTGATGTATATTGTATTTAATGAAAATTTTTACACCTCAGTGGAACTCCAGAAGACAGGAAACAGTAGATGGGCTTAACACAGTTTTAATGCAGTAAGAAAGCACAACACATTAACATTTTTATTACTTATGGCATTCAAATGTTCATATACTCTCCTTTTCAGCTTCCTATCGGTTTTTCCTACATAGAATGCCTTGCACTTAAGGCAAGATATTTGAAGATTTGCACAACCCATGCCCACGAGTTCCTTCTACATTTGGAATTCCAAAAACTCACAAAAATGTCCATGACCCACCCCTAAGGCCAATTGTGGCTGCAGAGGGATCTGTCACATCCCCTTTGGCAAGGTACTTGGATGTAAAACTAAAACATTTGGTAATGACAAATGAGATGTTGTTGTTAAAGGACTCATGGAATTTTATAAGGAGTATTAAGCAAGAAAGTTTTAGTGAGGATTTAATTTTCATCACTATAGACATTGTGGATTTATTTGGCTCAATACCTCATGCTATTGGCATTGAATGGTTTGAGGAATACCTAAGAAAAGATACACATTTAAACCCTGACGAAATGCATATTTGTATGCAATTGATGGAATTGGTTTTAAAAAATAATTACATTTTCTTTCAGGGAGAATTTTTTCAACAGACCAGTGGAGTGGCAATGGGGGCAAGGTGTGCCCCGATGTATGCCAACCTGATACTAATTGTGTGGGAGAGTTTGTTTTGAATAGTATATACAAGGATTGCTGGATATTTTACAAATGGTTTTTAGATGATATTTGTATCTTTTAGAAAGGAACATTTCAAACATTCATGGAATTTATCAGTACATTTCTGAATATACTGAATTTTTAAGGTTTACGTGCAATATTGGCCATAAAGAAATTGCATACTTAGACGTCACTATTTACAAGGAAGGTAATGCATTTAATTCAAGGGTATACAGGAAGAAGACATAATAATTCTATTCTACATTATGCTAGTGCCCATCCTTTCCATCAGAAGGAAAGGTAAGGGCAAGTTGTAAGAATTAGTAGAATGACTTTGAATGATGCAGAATTTAGAAAGGAATGTGATGTGTTACATGGGATGTTTTGTGAACGTGGATACCCAGAAACTTTAATCACCCAAGTGAAACAGGAGGTGGCTATTGAGAGGACAGGCAAATATGCCCCAATCTTGGGAATTCCCGAATTTAGCCCTGTGGGTGATCATTTAAGTATGAAAGAAAATAAGAATGAGGGGAAGTTTGGTTCAGCATTCATCACTGATCTTAGTGGGGATGCCAAGGTTGTATGTAGAACCATCGAAAGGGAATGGACTAGGTTCAGTAGAATCAGTGACCTTGAACTATAAATTTGTCTATAGGAAGGGAACAAGTATCAAAAATGTTTAAGAAGGATACTACGACTTTAAGGGGGGGGGGGGGTGGAACCCGAAAAAAGAAAGGGACATTCAAATGTGGTAGATGTGCGCAATGCCCTTTCATTATGAATACTGAACTAGTCCACCTGGATTCCAGAAATAGAACTCTCATGGCAAGGAGCTATAGTAATTATGAGACCAGCGGGAATGTATATCTTGCCTTATGTGAGTGCAAGGCATTCTATGTAGGAAAAACCGAGAGGAAGCTGAAAAGGAGAGTACATGAGCATTTGAATGTCATAAGTAATAGAAATGTTAATGTGCTGTACTTTCTTACTGCATTAAAACTATGTTAAGCCCATCTACTCCTGTCTTCTGGAGTTCCATTGAGGTGTGGATAACTTTTTAAGCTACAATTCATAGGTTCATACTAGGCTATCTGTCCTAGGGCATTTATAAGCCTAGCCAGAGTATGTTTGGCTTTCACCACCCATTTTAAATTAATTTTGCTATGCCCTTTTTCGAGGTTAGTATACTGTGCCTCTGTCTAACAGTGACACAGAAGTGATACCCGGGGTAAACCTATGATCTCCCATCCACTCATCAAGATTCCTCTTGAAGAGAGTCAATGAGGGACTCTGCCTAACCTGGACTGGGATTTTATTCCATAGTGAAGGGAGCCTCTGGGTTATGAATCTGTCCCTCCAGCATGTCCTATTTATTTCAGTGCTGAGGTTCAAGTCTCTCGAGCGTAGCTCGATGGGATTTGGATTTTTGAGGTGCAGCATGTCCCTTAATTCCGGGTTGGACATGGCCTTATACGTCAGGCACAGGTCACCTCTGAGCAGGCGGTATGCCACTGAGTAGAGCTGGAGTTTCTTTAACCGGGCAGCATATGGCATCTGTTTGAGCCCTTTGATCCTCTTGGTGAGGTACTTTTGGGGTCTTTCCAGTTGCTGCAGGTGTTTGGTAAGGTACATCCCAAAAGGGGCATTGTACTCGATTATGGGCCTGATGAGGGATGAGTAAAGAGGCACGATGACCTCTCCTAATCTAGATGTGAATCCCTTCATGATTAGGTGGGCTATATAAAATGTTTTTCTAACCACTTTGGCCACGTGGTTGTCAAATGAGAGATTGCTATCAACTTGGGTCC
Source organism: Protopterus annectens (assembly GCF_019279795.1). Classification (NCBI taxonomy): domain Eukaryota; kingdom Metazoa; phylum Chordata; order Ceratodontiformes; family Protopteridae; genus Protopterus; species Protopterus annectens. The sequence goes on from NC_056749.1 coordinate 223,776,194, forward strand.
CCAGGTCCCTAATGACTTCTTCTGTACTTAATGGATTACCACCTATGTGGTAATTTGTGGGCACTTTGTTTTTGCCAAAGGGGATGACTATACACTTTTTGGCGTTTAGCTTGAGGCCATGGCTCTGGCACCAGTTGTCTGTTTCTATGAGGCCCTTTTGGAGGATGCTTGTGTCGGCTGGAGAGTCGATTATGGCGCCCAGTTTGCAGTCATCTGCGAACTTGGTCAGCCACAGTCCTTCCGTGTTGGCCTGTACCTCCGAAAAATATATACCAAACGAGAGGTCCCAGGACTGAGCCTTGTGGGACGCCACTTGTAACTGGTTTGGAGTCTGACATGGCTCCAGCAATTCTAACCATGTGGGTTCTGTCCTTGAGCCAGTTTGCAACCCATCTAGTGACATAGGGGTTTATATTTAAGCTGGTGAGCTTATCTATAATGCCTGAGTGGGGTATTATATCGAAGGCTTTTGCGAGGTCCAGATAGGCTGTGTGGACCACCTTCCCTTCGTCAATGGCCTTGGTGACTGTTTCAAAGAAATCAACCAGGTTTAAGAGGCAGGATCTGCCCTTAACAAAGCCAAACTGGGTAGGATCCAGTGTCTGTAGGTCCCCAATATCTTTATTTATGAGGTCCATGATGATCCTTTCCATAGCTTTGCAGACCAAGCTAGTCAGGCTTATGGGGCGATAGTTTCCAGGGTCCGTTGAGGCACCACCTTTGTGGAGAGGGACCACTGTTGCTGTACGCCACTCTTTGGGTACATATCCTGTAGTAAGGCTGAGATTGAACAGTAGTTTTATGTTTGGGTTTAGCTCTTCTTGGAGTTCATGTAGGACGCAGCCTGGGACACCGTCTGGTCCCATTGATGCTGTGTTTTTTTGCTTTGGAGAGGGCGGCTCTCACCTGAGCATCTGAGATGTCGGGGGGGGCAGCACTCTGCTGGGATAGATATTTGCCCTTTTGGTGGGGAGGGGGGGAGAAGTTTGCGCTGAACCTGTCAGCTAGGATGTTGGCAATGTCTGTGGGATCAGTGTAATTTTTGTCATTTTGGACTAATTCTGAGCATATCTGGGAATTCCCACCCAGGTTCCTAACATAACTAAAGAAAGCCTTGTGATTATCTTTAGTGTCCTGTGCAATTTTTCTCTCAAGCTGGCCTTTGATGATTTTATGAGTGCCCTTAGTTTTTGCAAATACTGATCAGAGATGCCTTCCCTTTTGGGATTTTGCTCTACCATGTAGTAGCTTCCTCCTTCTATTGTATAGTTTGTTTATGGCTGGGGTCCACCAGACAGGTCGCCTGCCTTTGGAGGATTGGGTCTTGGTTTTATTTGGGATTGCATGATCCATGCATTCCTGAAGGTGTTCATAGAATGCATTTATAAAGGATTCTGCGGTCTGGGCCGTATTTTCCACAGGGGGGCTTTGAAGGATTCCACCTCGGTTTTGAGGAGTGTGAAATTTGCTTTAGAGAAGTTTTTCACTGTGGTTTTCTGGGCAAGGGGTGGGGTCGGGATGTGAATATCCAGTGAGATCAGTTTATGGTCTGATCTTACCAGTGAGGGATACACTTCTGGTCTGGAGCATAGAGTCCCCAAGTTGGTGATGATCAGGTCCAGTATGTTTTCCCCTCTTGTGGGAGTGGTAACAAGTTGTTCCATAGCATTTGAGTTTATGAATTCTAGGAACCTTTGGGCAAGGGTGTTGGAGCTAGAGTAATGCTCCCAATCTATGTTTGGGTAGTTGAAGTCCCAATATAATGGTGTTCGGAGAGACCTTCATATTTTCCAGTGTTCTCAGGAAGGCCGAGTGGGGTTCCTGGGTTTGGGGGGGTGGTCTGTAGCAGGCTATAAACTGGAAGGCAGTTTTACCCACTGTTAGTTGCACATGGATAGTCTCTGATGCTTCGTGCTTTGCCACCAACCTGGAGGTGTGGGTATCTTTGATGAATATCGATACTCCCTCCTGTTGTGGTTCGGTCCGAGTTCTGGGCCGAAAAGCATGGTATGAGGTATAACCTGGTAGTGCTGGGGTGCTCTCGGGAGTCCTGAACCAGGTTTCTGTTACTGCACAGATATCGATGTTCTCCATGCTAAGGAGAGTTTCGAAAAGTGCATCTTGAGGTTTAGACTTCTAGCGTTGAGTAGCATTACTCTTAGTTTCTTATCCCTTGTGATACCTATGGAGGTGGGTTTGTCTTTTGAGCCTTGCCTAAAAAGGCACTATGGGGGTAGCAAGAGCCTTTGCCAATATCCGAAAGCCCAGGGGTGACAGGTGCAAGCCGTCCCTAGCAAAGCATCGTGGCTTGTCGTGCATATCATCCCAAGCTGACAGGCATTGGATCCCCTTTGAATGACACCAATACTTAAGCCAATTGTTGAAACTGATCATCTTGTCTTCATATTGTGGCATCATTCTTGGTGAGGGTAAGATGCTACTCAAGGTCAGGGTCATACCAGCCTGGGCTACATGCTCAGAGAGCTCCTCTATGTCTCTTTGCACCTTTTTCTCCCTCATTGTGGTATTTAATGAAAATTTGTTACAATGTTTTTTCTGTTAATGTATGTTCGTCTATTTCTTAAGCGATAATTTAATAAAGATGTTTAAAAACAAAAAGGTTATTATAAAACCAATTGCAAGACCACTTAGGAATTATCGCAGTATGAATAGTAGCTGGATTGTGTTCCTCTTTGGGATAGCAATACTAATGATTGCCTAGCATGCAAACACATAAATGTTGAGAACTCCTGTCTTTGTATGTATTTTATTTTAAACAAAATATCCACAGTATGGGCTTTCTCTCTACTTGAAGTTGTCTGTCGCATGCTGATGATGTAGCAGGTCACATCAAATTGTTTAAAAAAATTGTGATTTAGAGAGGCCACTCAGAATTTCATGGCACCCTGATAGTTTTGGACAAAGTTTGGTATTGTCTGAGAAATTCAAGACACTTGAGAGGTATGCCCTTTCTACCTTCATGGGTTTCCAGTCTCTTTCCGTGCCTACTCTGAATTATTGGTGTCCCTTGCCAATTCTTGCACCTTGTTATTACAGTCTGTATGTGTCCACAAAATCACATAAAATTGAGCCATCTCAGAATACACAGTAATAGCAATATAATCACCTCATTTTTTCTTGGAGACTGCATTGCTTATACATCACCCCTCTTACAACGTTTTTTAAAAGCTTAATTATTTTGTTTGCTGAACTGGGTAGGTGGACAAATAATTGCCGAGTATTTGTAGCCATAGCCCAAACCACAAGGGCAACAGTAAAGATTTCATGTAAGGATAACTTAAAGTAACCACTAAAAAGCATATTTTGGAAGAGGGTAGAAAATTGGAATGTCTTAAGGAAGTATACATGGACGTATGGAGAATATGCAAAATCCTCACAAGATTTCTACAATGTTCTCTCTTCCAAAACTGCTTATATGTCCAGTCCAACCACATTCTACATTTCTTGTCCTTCCTCCCATCTTGTATGGGACTCAGAATCTGGTAATACTACAGTACCTTTAAGATTGTGATCAAACCGCTTCTGTTACATTTTTCCTCTTTGAGCCAAGTGCCATAATTTTTTTTGTCCATCTCTGTCTCACTTCATTAAACACATGTACCTCATGTTTAACTTAATTAGAATTATTTTGCTTCTTTCTTCAGCTGCGGCAATTGTTTTCCTTAGCATTGTATTGGTAACATTTTATCACAAGTCTTGGTGATCTTAAGTTGCCTCACAGCACAGTCTCTCTCAACTTACTAGTGTTTTGTTTTGTACTGGCTGAGGCCGATTGTTCAGTTATTTTTTTAATGACATTTATTAGCAACCAGTCGTACAATACCTATCAATAACTAAAACGAAAGGAAAAACAGTGCCCCTGTTACTTTTCATATTAAATGCAGTCTGGTTATCTTCTGAGACAGTAACTGGAACAATACATAAAACCATATGGTTAATTCAAGCTTAGGTGTAGATAGAAAACCCAGTTCAGCACTCTGCAGCCATACCTGACTACTATAAGAGCATTAGCAATTAATAGTGTGAGCCGTGTAAGTGGTGTTATACTGCAGTATTAATAATATTAGACTTAATTGGTTGTACAGTATATCATGGGAAATGCTTCCTGCTTTATGCATGTGATTAATAGCTATTTCAGAAACAAGATTACAAGTAGAAACATATCTTGCACTTTGCTGCAGTGGTTTTCAGACAAGTCCTGTGGGCAACATAAAGTGTATTGTAGCCTAGGTTTGTCTGATGAAGGTGAGTTATTTAACTTGCCGAAAGCGCTAACATTTATTGGAAGAATAAATTTGTGGAAATATCAGCTCCTCTTATTGTGTTTCACTCGCTTGTTGGTTTTTACATTGGTTTGTGAGTTTTTCTGTTTGTTCAAGTGTATTGTAGCCTAGTGCAGGGCCATATCATGCTATATATGTCCAAATGGCGTAAGACTGTCCTTGAACACATCAGCAGAGGTATGTCTTTTTAGGTTAACTTGATAGCATGTATTGTGTTATTAATCCATGTACTATAGTCTGTTAAACATTTTTAACAGTTGTCTTGAAAAAATACTCTTCTAATTTTGTATGAATGTGTGGTATCCCCACTCTGGGTCAGTAATCAAGGAGCCTGAATCTTCACTACTGATACTGGAGAGGGATGTTCACTTAGAACAATAGTGGATACGCCAGTATTTCCAGATGCAGCTTTCTGCATCAACCACAGTTTCTCTTGAGAGCAAACAGAAAACACACTTGGTATGGGTCTGGATTTCTTTGTCTCCCTCCAGGTCCCTAGTAACACTCCCCACTGGCAGAGCTATTAAGTTGAGACCTCAGCCAAGTTCTCCAGCACCCTCTCTATAAAACCAGTGCTTCATGTCCCTGCTCCAAACAGCTGACTCACACATACTCTCTGAGATTTGATTTTCTCACACGTGCGTGCACACACCTGGGAAAGGCTGGCACAGATTTACTAGCTATGCCTGCTTCTGACCAGAATATAAGGATGTTACTGCCACCAGACACTCCAAAGCCAGCTACTCTAAGGCTGTCACAAGGGTATCCAATATACTGAGTGAAAAATACAAATGGTAGTGTTTTGACCAAAGCTTTCAGGAGTGGCCACAAAGTCACCAAATAGATATGAGTATTCTCAAAGGTTAAAATATTCTCTAAAGGACCAGCCACAATGAAAAATTTAAATATATTTAATAAATAAAAGAACATGAAAATACTGAATATTTATTTACAATAAACACTGGAGTTTTCAGTCACAAGTAATATTAAAATAACACAGATGACTAGATTCACACAGATGCAGGAAAAACAGTACTTAACTAATCTCGCTATATTTTCCTGACTGATCTAAAGCATTATTATTCCCTGGTCACTTACTAAAGCAAGCCAAGTTAAAGTAGGTGAGGGTTCCTTCTTTGTCAGGTTCAAAAAACAGAGTGCTCTGAGACTTCAGTCTCGACTAGTATTAAAACATTATTTTAGTGATGGATTACAGAATGACATCACATACAACTGGTCATCTCACTTCTGGTTCCCATGCAACCCCGCTTGGTTAGAAGCAGTCAGTATGTGTCAATAATACACACACACAGCATTGCTAAGATCTGCTGCAGCTCCTGGAAGTCCGAAAACAATTTCAAACCTCCACCCTTCCAGAGTAGCAGTTAGTTCACCCCTCCACCCTTCCAGAGTAGCAGTTGGTTCACCCAAGTGACTATGCAGGAATCTTCCTAGTACAGACATTTTGTCTCTGGCTGCATTGAGAGTTGTAAGATGCATCTTTATGGCCTAGGCCCAGTAATTTAATTTCAGAACATTTTCAAAGTTTGAGATTAACACCTTCTCTTCCCGTATCCTCTGTTAAAACATATACATTTAAACAGTTACAGTAACGCATGTATATATCTTTTTCTGTCCAGCAGGGAACACTGTTGGTACATTGTAACGCAAGCAGCTTTACAAATACATTTTTCAACAAAAGCATCTATACAAATCAGTTTGATATTCAAATAACATATAATTCTTTACTAAATTCCAGCTAGATGTGCTGGCATATGTTACACATCCACTGCCCTACTTTTCCTGGCATAGCTGGCACTACCTCACATCACAGAATGAATTAAATGTTTCTAGACAGAACTAAGTTTTATCAGGTAGAAGACTGACCTGTAGATTTCTCACTGTGTGCATTGGTGAAGAGGAGCAAGTTAGTCATGTATTATTGTGACTGATGGATTGATGAGCTGGCATATCTTCAGCACTTCTTGTAGGAAGTTATCATTTTTGAGTTACCCAAGCTAAAGAGAGGGGGGTGGTACTGCAGAGTTAGAATTAGAGTATGTTTGACTGGGACTTAAGTCTTCATGCAGTTTCTCACAACCTGTTCCTTTCTCAACATGTTCTAGTAATCTTGATTCAGTTTTTGTAACTACTTCGTACTTACTGTCAAGTTTGAACTACTGCTCCATTTAGATAATCTGATCACATTTCTTTTTTGTTCCTGTTCATGGCAGTTCTACTGAAAAACTAATATCCGCTAAGTAGCTTGGTTATATTCATAGTGTGCGTAGATATTGATAACAGTGACTGGCTGTGGACATGTACAATAAAAATAGATAACATGGCCTGGGAATTTTTTCATCAATGTGTAACAATCCGGTCTTAACACCAGTCTCTACCTGTCCAGGTAGAATGCTATACTAATGATATGTTTAAAAAATGTAAATACAAAAACATTGTATTCTTTTATTTATTTATTTATTTTAACTTAATATGATACCCAGGCTGCAAGGGCTAAGTATGAAGAATAACTTATAAAATGACAATGATAAACAGAAGTTTGAGTATGCAAATCATCAGAGCTGCAGATGCTTTAAGACTGGCCCTTGCTACCAGTCGTAAAGAAATGGCTCAACTCTTCATTAGAGTTTTTCCAGTTTTAGTGTTCTGTATAATCTTTTGCTGAACTTATAACCGGTCCAAAGGAGATTAACAGTTGTAGTTGCCCCAGTGTCATGTCTGGAATTTTCTTCCCCATCTTTAAAGAGGATTAAGGCTAACAGCTGTATGTGGCCTGATAATATATCCGTACTATTCATTCATCCCTTACATGATTCAATTGCTTATCTCTTTACTTTATTCTTACTTTTTTTTCTTTACAACAGGGAATTGTTTGGAAACTGGCAAATGTTTTGTGATTCATTGTGCAACTGTTTGGTAGTAGAATACTTGTTTTGATTTATATTTTGTTTTTTAACCACTGATTTTTATTATTACAATGAGGTGCTAGTGATGGTGACAAATGACAGCCATCATTTTAGTGCGACTGTCACAACCGGTACAGGTGGTCAGAGTAACCATTTTTGTAAGTGATTTCCCTATTGTACAAGGTTAGCTCAGTGTATTTAATTTAATAATTCATATTTTTGTGATTTCCTCCCATAATTTTATTTAAATTACCAGTTATTTTAATTTTTGTGGCTACTGATCATTTGACATTTGTTTTCTTTTAACATTCTTGAATTGCTTGTAGGATTGTTAAAAATGGGTATGCCATTAAGGATGTGCTGAGAGATAATTATCTTGTTCAGCTAACTAAATGCTGTGTATATGTAAATGTAACACCTGATAACATTAGTACTATGGTGTAATAATTGAAAACATTGGAGACCTGTGTTCCTCATGCCAAAAGTTAAATAATTTGATTACTATTACTAGCAGTAAATGTTGGTTTACTGAAAAAGATTGTACTTGGGCAAATGGCACAGCTTGGAAAACTTGCCATTACATATATTAATGTCTTGGCCGATGAGCTTAAAAATTAGGCAAAGTGCAGGTAGAATCGCATTTAGAAAAAGTGCCCACTAATAGAAAAGATTTCTCAAACCCTATTGAACATGGTATTGTAGATGACAAATTTGACTTTCAGGATGCATATATGTAGCAATTTGAGGATTCAGAGCATGCAGAAGAAAATGAAGATAAAAAAAATGGGGGCATTTCACAACAAATTACTATGAAGAAAAACAAAATTATTAATGTCTGTAATGTAAAGAGGCTATATACTTATAAAAAGGACAATGCTTTATGTAATAACTAGATTACAGGGAGTGATAACATTGTTTAGTCACAAAACATTCAGTCTTCTGAAACCATATTTTTTTCCAGTAGAGAATGTTGAAAATAGAGGGAAGGGTCAGGCTAAAAGGAATAAATCTAAATTGAACTTGGAACAATTAAAGAATATGATTGTAAGATAAAAATGCAGCAAGACTGATAGAGTAGTTTAGACTGTAGAAGTAGAGAGCGCTGCATTAGGGTTATATGCTTGCAAATTAAGTGGTGAAAACTGAGATTAACAGGGCTAATGATAAAAATTCTTTTGTAAGAACTGAAAGAGCAGACATTACTCAATTTAGAAGTGGGAGATTTTTCAGATCTGGTGAGAAATTATATACTAGCAATTGGAGAGTCCGTTATTAAAGGATGTCAAGAGAATGATGAACATACATTGAATAATTGAAATGAAAGATCACTTCATAAACTAATTAAAATTTTCAACTTTTTTTATCTTATGTAAACACCTTGTCAGTAGATGTTTTTGTTTTGTTTTTCTTGTATTACCAGTTTTCTTCTTTACAGTATGTATAGAAATTTAAATAATTGCCATTTTATTTATCTGTAAATCTTAATGAAAACATTTAGAAAAAAAAGAGAATGATTAACATTAAAATAGTGCCATACTTGCCACAGCAAAAACACAGGATGTGAGTAGGTCCTCAGAATGCATTAATCTAAGGGAGTTATGGGGCTGTTTTTATTCATGCTGGTTCAAATTATGTAATTTTCATGGCCTCAATGATAGTAGGGAAGTTGCCTTCTTGGATTAACCTAGCTTGTTCAGGTGATAGGATTTAAATTTCACAAATCTTCTATGTAAAGGAGAGGCACCTCATTGTGAATTAAAAGGTTGTAGGGTAAATGCCTAAAATGGTCTGTTTTAAAAATCTGGGAATGGGTAGAACATTCAAGCCTAATTTGGGGCTTGCACACACATTTGGATAGGATGGAGTCCACTTGTCCAGACAAAGGAAGAAAATTCTTGACTTGGCAAAAATCCTGTCCTGAAATAGTCCTAGTTTGATAGCACTTGCTGAAAAAAATAGTTCAGAGAGAGCAAATTTTGATTTATTGGTGGCTATTAGTGTTAGGAGCATAAGCAATAGTTCTTTTTAATTCCCTTTGTTCATATAAGGTTGTTGTAATCATTTTTCTTTAACAATATTTCACAGACAGTAGCCAGTTCTGTCAGGATATAAATAATTTTTAGGCATCTCGCATTCTAATAAATCTGGTGGAAGTGTTATGATAGGGATTAAAAATTACCTGTGATTATGACTTTAATAACAGCAGTACTGTAGATTGTTAAATCATTCCAATAAAAATAACAGTTGACAATGATGACCTAGAGGAATTTGTGTATTTCTTGCATGAAATACAGGAGGGGAAAATCATAGTAGCTGCGGACTTGTATTTACCAGAAACAGACAGGAATAATAGCGATTCTATAAGATTAGTAATGAAATATTTTGCAATGTATGCTCGGAAACAACAAGTAGATTGTAAGCAAACATAATAGGGAACAGAACATACCAGGTATTGTTTGTGTTCGTAAGGATATTATTTACTTCATTGTCAAGTTTTACCACCCTTGATATGTAGTGATCATTAGATTATAAAGGCTAAACTACTGGTAATTAGTTTTGCTGAACTGAAAAGTAAACCAGTGTACAGAAGATTAGGCATAAAAGGTCAACAGGATATATTTCCATGCAAACAAGTTATTTAAGATGAGAGAGAAAAAATATAAAATGTAAATGAGTTTTAACTGTAGCTTTGAAAGCTAAAATAAACTAGACAGGTAAAAATTAAACATAGTATGATATGAGATCATATTAGGATACATTTTGTAGAAAATCTATATAAAGATGTTGAGTTTAAGAGGAAGTCATTTTATAGATATGTAAAGACATACAAATTGATAAGCAGGGCATAGATTCTAAAATTTATTTTCAAGCACAACAGATGATGGATGTTATATTGTTTACTGTAATCCAACACAGTGCTGCTCACATCTGCATGCGTGTTAAAAAAGTTTAATTAATTTAAAAATACACTCATTGTTAAATTAAGCAATAATCCACAACTGTTTGTGGGTATGTCAGGATTTACCCACAGTTGATATGGTTTGATCACGAGGACAAAACCAGAGTGATTAAATGCTGCCAATTCTGGATAAATCTTTATACCCACAAACAGGAGTGGATTATTGCTTTTATGTAATGACATTATTTAAGAAAGAAATGACTTGCCTTTCTTAAGTAATGTTTTTGTGTACTGGCACTTCAGTCTTCCACATGAGCGGATGTACTGTGCATGCATATGGGACTTGTGTTCCCATGCTTTCACAGTACATCAGTGCAATGCAGGAGAAGCAACAGAAAACAAGAGAATCTCTGTTGCTTTTTAAATATTTAAAAAGTCAAGATTTTGAGGGACAGTGGAGAAATACAGGGAAAATCAGGTATGTTCTGTTTCTGTTTGGTTTTGCAGAACAAACCTGATGTTGCATTTTGCTGTCCCCCAGCATATGCCAGTAGAAAGTCTGACTGCTCAATGGTACTTCGGCATCCAGACTTTTTTCTCTTGGTATATGCTCAATTTACAACAGACACGCTGGTTGGACTGTCCAGTCAGCATGCTCATTTTTTGAATAGCAATGAGTAGTCATTGTATAAATATTAATATTCAACTCATAGAATGTATGCCTTGTAGTTTATTCACAACCAAATGATAAACACACTGTCAACAGTCATTTAAAATAAGTGGCTTGCTTAATTGCACACTAGACAAATGAGAATGGAAATATTCAAAACCCTGTACAGTTGGAACAGGAAGCACCCCATTAACAACTCTGAGCTTAAGTCCTCTGTTCTAACAGCCAAATATGTAGCTTGCTGATTAACATGCATAGCACAAGGAAGCATTTTATGAAGGTTATAAAGTCTGAAAATCACATGCCTGTCATTTAGTGACTGCAATCCAGAGCAATTTACCAAAGAGTTACAAATTTTACAAGGAAAAGGCAAAATAATTTTTCCACTACTTTGTTTCAGAACTCCAGAGCCAACAAATAATAGGTGGATCAAAATAGATTTTTTATTTGTTAATGCAGTAAATCTAGTAGAAAAGGTCTCTATTTCCATAGGCAACCCACAAATACTATCTGGTTAAGTGACCTGTTAAGAGTCCGGCAGTAGACAAATAGGATTCAAACCCTGTACCTTTGACTACAGGAAACAGTTTAACAGCTAAGAGCCTTAAGTGTCATATTACTCTAATTTGTAAGTTAGCAGAACAGCAGGAGTGGCATAGACATAGTCTAATGGTTCTTATTGTTCAGAAAGTGTAGTACTCTAACCATCTGTGATTTACAAAACCCCCCCCAAAAAAACAGGGCATGAATACAAGACAGAGACAGGAATCGGACTATATTTTATTAAGTTAACAAAGTAACAGTCTGGATCAGCATGCATTTTCTAAATGACAAGACTATGAAACTAGAATGACTTGCTTTATTGCTGGACTGTAATCCTCAGAAACTTATGCAAAAATAAAGGTGTTAATGAAGGTCTGGCAGTTGATGCAAACGACTAAGGCTCCAAACTCTTAATGACCTGCTTCCTGTAGTCAAGGGTTCAGGATTTTACTTTTTCTGTAACCATTTGAAATGTCAGGACCCACTAGAGTGAATCTCAAATTACAGACGCTGAAATGTTCGAAAGAACAGACTTGTGTATATGTACCAAGTCTAAGATGCCATTTCTTGGAATATTCTTTTCTCTGAAGTATGGTGATCTCAGAGTTGGTATATATATATATGAGTTTGGGGGGGGGGCTTTACCACAACGTTTTAAGGAGTAGAGCAGTCTTTAAAGTTTGCTCTTCTGTGTTTTCACTATTTTTTTCTGGCATGTCAGCACTCAGAATTTTGTGTGCTGACATTTCAGTAGGGAGCTGATATTTTCTGCCTCCATTTGCCTACTGCACGACTCTAAGCAAGTCTCTTAACCAGACAGTGCTCTTGGATTATTCCTATGTTTGCTTGGTTAGGAAAAAGGTAAGAAGCACAGGACATAATTGTGAGGTAGAGTCATAATGAAACTGTCTGACAAAAGTAAGAATTACAAAACTCTAATGCTTGGTATTCAGAATTATGAAACTAATGTCTGGTATTGTTGACTAACTAGAATCCTACAAATAAGGAAAAGTAAAATGAGCAGTAGAGAGAGAGAGTGGCATTGTTGACTGACACTAATACTAGGTAAATGAAGCATCATGTGTGATGTGCATTTATAATATCTGAGCAGCAGAGCTAGAGAGACAAGACCAAGACCCCTTGTCCATCTACAATAAAACAACTTCCCAGCCTTGATTTCCCATCTGCTTACTTATCACTTTTTATGGTGTTTCCATAGTAATCATGGAGCTCAGGCTTACAAAATGCACAGCTTCCACAGTAGTCAGAGCTTCAGGCTTCAATGGTGATCAGTGCAATAACTTCATGGTTAAACAGGCTTGCTAAATACACACAACTTTCAAAGTAAATATGAAGCTTCATTGCTCTGTCCAAGAATACCACACTAAAAGCCAACAAGAAACTACATGGAGCAGAGCAACTGAGTGGAAATTGGGGTCGAACGATGACTGCGAGACAGACTTTTCTTTTTGTAACATTTATAGGGCCCTCACAGCTAGTGCTATGTCTAGGTTGCCTTGTGCTAAATCTAGCAGAGCCTATGTGGGAAACCTCCATATACTTTGACTGGTCCCATGGAACTTGAGTTTTTATTTGTACTTGTGCCGACAGTTATCTTTGTAGTTGCACAGGAGACATATTCCCTTGTCTTTGTGAAAAGCAGTACTCCTATTTCTTTATTTTGAAGTTTGCCCAACCCCCCCCCCCCCAACACCAAAGCACATATGCTTAGTCTTGTGTGTGGGTGAGCATTTCATTGTTTATCTATATAATGGAACATTGAAAAATAATTTATGTTTTTGGTCTTGACTGCATACCAATTCTGGTTTCTGTTCTTGCATGCTTAACTATATGGTGCATTTAGTCTTCTGTCCTGGGGGTACACTTATGTTCTGGAAAATTATATTTAGAACAGTATTTCACTTCCTTCCTCTACAGTCATCCCCTGAATCAGACTGAAACCAAGACAATCGTTGCTTAATAAGGACCACATTTAAGATTTAATTATGTTTTGTTGTTAAATGCAAGTCCATCACAGTTATTAGGTCCATTGTAGCAAGCGTATTTCAGATTGATGTGTCCTGTATTAATGTATTTTGTAGGATGTAGGTCCCAGAGAAGGGCTTATTCGTTCTATGTTAACACTGGCAGAAGGCAAACTGACCCCCCCCATTCTACACATTTTTGCCTTGGGCCATTTTATCTACTTAAACTCCCACCTCTTCCTAGCCTCCAGTTTGCACCAAGTCTGTTGACTTCATTCAGTTTTTTTTTTCACCTATGATACTTGTGCTTTAATCTCAGGAGAGCTGTCTGCGTTTGTTGCTTGTTCCATTTCACAAGGTTAGATTGCAGACTGATGATACGGTGAGGGACTCTTAACATTGAATGGAAATAGTTCATAGTTAGAAAGTCTGCTTACCTTTGAAGTAATCATGGCAGATTACTTATGTGGACCATCCATTGCAGTGTATTAAGGTTGCCACCTTTTAACAAGGGCAAAGTGGGACATGGGGGAGTGGTCAACAGGATAGGGGTGTGGCCAACATGACACTGGCCACACCCCACCACATCACCAGAGTTGTTAAAGGAGATGCAGTATTAGTTATGGATACAACATTGTGACATTACAGCATACTGAAAACTCAAACCATTTAAATGAAGTGAACTATTACTGCAAACACACACTAATCAGTTGTAACAGTAAATAAATTTTAAAGGAATAAAAAACACACTACTCATTAAACAGACACTTGTTTATTTAAAAAGTTAAAAAATTCATAAACCAACCATTACTATTCAGAAAGAAAACTTAAAAAAAATCTACATACCAGCCAAGTATAAAGTTGACTTTTTATTGTCAATTAAAGCTAAAGCAAAGAAAAAACACAAAACTACATACCCTAGTACTACATACTGCACCCTAGCAAATTAATGCTAAACAAAGAAAAATACAAAATTAGAAACTGCACCCTAGTACTTTTATACTGCACACTAGTACACTAAATCACTTTTTTTTTAAAGTGTATTTTGAATTTGATTTTATGGCTTGAAGAAGGGCTCGATTTGAAACAATATTTGAGTAAAAGTCACAACATTTCATCCGGTAATTTACACTCATCATCATTAGTTCAGCTTTTAACAAGTCCACACTACATCGGTTTCGCACATCTGTCCATTTACCTTTCACCAAAGAAAACCTCTTTCTGCAAATGCGTTTGAGATCGGTATAGATAAAACCCTAGCAATTACCGGATATAGTGCAGTCAGTTCAGGCCCTTCTTTGAAAAGCTTCAGCCACTTCTCTCCTGGGGTCAAGCTTGTGTTACATAACTGTTCGAAAGAGGGCCTAATTGCCAAGTAGTCCGTAAAAAGATAATCTTCATCTACATTTTGCAGACTCAGGGCAGTGGTCACATTAAGCAAGTCACTGAAGGCAAATGGGCTCATTTAGAGATAATTTAGATAGTGTAAACAAGTAGTTGCTTTCAGTATAATCAAACCACTGCTCCAGGTATTTCACTGCTGTCTCCAAGAACACAATGAAGTCTCTTTTCAGTTTGTTAGCAGAAGTGCTGTCTAATGTGCTCATACGTGCCCTAAGTTTCCCTCCAAAGAAAGCACATTCAGCTCTTGCCTGCAGTTTTTGCTTCAGAGAGACCATTACACAAAAAGTTTCCATGGCAGTAAGTGCTGATTTTTCTAATGTACTTATATGTTCATTAAAATCAACAAGAACAGCACAGAGAACGTGAAAATAGTACTGGTGCAGTGTAGGCAATTCATTCTCACCATGTTCATTAGCTGAAAAGTACTGCCATATCTGCCGGGGGGTCTCCTCTTCTTCCTGAGAGAGGAAATAGGACTGGAGCACTGGGAGATTTCTCACTACTCCTTCAATGGCTGGGAGTAGTGACAGCCACCTTGTTGGCACATGTCTTAACAGACTCTCAAATTCCATGCCACAAAACTCGAAGTCTTTGAAGTCTCTGGTGCTTGTGGCCGAACCTGAGAAGTGGCTGAAAATTCTCATTACAAATGCTTCCACGTCGTATGGTAGTTGTGCTGCAGCTTTTTTGGCTGCATTGTGAATGATATGGGCAACACAGTTAGCCTTCTGGAGTGATGGGCACTTTTCTTTTAATCTGGTATACACACCAGATTTCTTCCCATAGTTCACACTGGCATTATCAGCCCCATAAGCTGAAATGCTGTTCCAGGGCAAGGAGTGCCTTTCCATAATGTTGGAAATTTGCTGTGAAATAGCCTGTGCCAATTCATCAGGGTCTTCATAGAAGTCCAAAAGGCCATTCACCACCCCTTATTCTTTAGAAAAATATCTCACAACAAGGGGAAATAATTGTATGTTCCCCTTGTTGGAAGCATCTGATGAAATTGCAGATGAAGTGCCTGGTTTTTGAAGGTCATGCAGGAGGCATTCCAATGAATGTGGTCCCAAGACATTTTCGACTATGGCTTCAGCCTTGGTTCTGCCACAAGATAGTTTCTTTGCAGTGTCCAAGTCACTGTACAACTGGCTGGCCAACTTTACTGCACAGTCCAAGCTGTTCTAGGAAATATGATTAACAGCATGGAAAACCTCAGAGGCTTCTGCTGTAATGATCCTTAGTTCTGTCCCTCAAGGTTTGCGTTCCTTGCCCACTTTGTCATCAGGTGAGTGGATTTAGCTTGATGAATGGCAGTCTTATGTTGTTCAGTTGCCTCATGTCGTGCAACATCATTTCTTCCACCGTGGGTCACTAGAAATTCTCTCTTGCTGTACCTGCAGAATGCTTTGACATCATTGCGTCTCGCGATCCAGTCAAATTCTGTTTTCCAAACATCCTGCCACTTGCACATTCTCTTGCTGCTGGTTTGACTGTGATGAAACTGCTGCTCTCTTCATGCTTGAATCTGTACTTACCCGATATGCAACATATTTACCAAGACACTGTTAGTAGGGTGCAGTAACATACTGCTGCACAGCACAAATGAACTGGCTTGAAAAACATTGGCACACGAAAGAACTGTCTCAAAAAACATTGGCACACGAAAGAACTGGCTTGAAAAAAATTGGCACACAAAAGAACTGGCTTAAAAAACATTGGCACATGAAAGAACGGCTTGAAAAACATTGGCACATGAAAGAACGGCTTGAAAAACATTGGCACATGAAAGAACGGCTTGAAAAACATTGGCACATGAAAGAACGGCTTGAAAACCATTGGCATGCGAAAGAACTGGCTCGAAAAACATTGGCACATGAAAGAACTGGCTTGAAAAACACTGGCACATGAAAGAACTGTCTCGAAAATCACTGGCATGCGAAAGAACTGGCTTGCAAAACATTGGCATGCGAAAGAAATGGCTTGAAAAACATTGGCATGCGAAAGAACCAAGGAATGGAGTAGAAAAGAGTTATTACAAACAGTTTGAAAAAGGTCAAATAGTAAATGAGGTAATGTAGGGGGCATTTTGGCCATTGAAAACTAACATTAATACAGCTTGTAGAAAATGAAATGCATTATTTTTACCACTGAACATGCCCACCTCACCCCACCTCTCAAGACAAAAAAAGTTAACCACATTCACTGAACCAAAAAACACTAAAATGAATGAGAATGCACAGTGGATACCATAGACCTGATTTAGCTTTTGACCACAGCAGTTAAAATAAATGTATGGCACTAATTTACACAGCGCAATGATCTATTAATGAACATGCCCAACAGCAGCACTGGTCGTAATCAGATTATAATGAAAACAGTACATAAGTATGTTGAAGACGTCACTAAAACACAAAATACAAACTTTGCTACTTATAAATGCAAACTACCCTGTAACAACGACATGGTTTAGCACAATCTCAAATGCATTGCATTAACTTCTGAGCATCCATCCACAAAAAAAAAAAAAAAAACAGGAAAAAAGTCTGTAAACATTTTAACTTTTAAAAATACTTCTTGCAAGAGAAGTAATATAAACTACAATGTACAGCAGACTCCATGGGCTCCTTTTACCTCAAAACATAGCAATTAAGAGTAATTTACCCAGCACAGTAATGCAATAAACAGGCCCAAGTAAAAGCAACACGCCCATATTCGCATTACAAGGAAAGCAGTACATTTTAACCGTATTAAAAATGCATTATAAATTAAATGCACACATTTACAAGTATAAAAAAAACAATCTTGAAACAGCTTCGGCAAATTGGCAACATGTACCTACTAGAATAATAAATGAATTACATTAACTGTTAACATTCCCCCTCAAAAGGTAGACTTGTACCACATACACATGGACTTGCAGGAACTAACAGGAAAAATTACTCAAACAGTATATCGTAACTTCCTGAAAACAGCATTAAATTGCACACATTTCCATACAAAAAAGTGCAAACTATGCTCGAACATTTTCTGTCTGCAAACAGACAATACCCAGAAAAAGCTGCGACAATAGAAATACATCACACTAAATTTATATTTCACTGCCCCCCAACAGAAATAAACCACTTCTATACACAGTTCAGCCTTTTAAAAGTAATGCTTCCAAATCATAGCCCCAAGAATAATAACAATTACATATACATTCAGGTTTTATATCTTTAAAAACTACTACTCAAAAAATATCAAAATAACCACTGCACAGATTTAAATACTGCGTACTGCACCCACCATCTACCTCTAAACATTAAAAAAATTAAACCACAATATATTCCCATTTTAAACTAGTACTCAAAAATCTCAAAGTAACCACTGCACAGATTTAAATACTGCATACTACATCCCCATCTACCTCTAAACATTAAAAACTTAAGTAAAGCACACTATTCTCATTTTAAATAACTAAAGCCACAAAATGCAATTATATACTTTCCACTATCACAGTAATTGCTGGGCTAGCTTGCTTCCTTCCTGCTGGAATGGCTAGTTGGATGTTCAAGTAGTGGCTGGGCTGGTTGGCAGGCTCCCTTGCTGGCTGGCTTCTTTCCTGGTTGGCTGGAGAAATAGAATGTCAGATATTTTTCGTTCGCAGCTGTTGTAGAGCTTAGTGCTCTACAGCTGCGACCTTTGTGGGGCTCTTGTTAGTAAGTTCCCACCCCCTCCAATCCCTGCAGCCAATTACTGTGCTGCATTACCACCCGGACATAGCAGGGAATCCCTCTAACTGCAGGTCCGGGTGGTGACGTAGCCACATTGCCGTGGAAAAAATGGAAGTATTTTCGGCTTTTCCACGGCAATTGAATTCGCGATCGCAAAAAGGGGAAAAACGGGACTTTTAAAGTCCCATGCTTGGTGACTGCGGGAAGCGGGATGAGAGGGCTCAACCCGTGAGTGTCCCACTGACAACGGAACGGGTGGCAACCGTACAGTTTATGTGTGTTGCTATGGCTTTGGTTTTATTCCTAAGAGGAAAGCAGAGTTAAGGAAGAGGCCTTTAATTTTTGTGTGCAGTATATAGGAGAACTATAATTCTTTCATACCCCTTTTCATATTTGTTAAGGGCATGTATGGGTTTTTGTTCATGTCAGCTGGCAGAACACTAGGGTAGCAGTAAGAGTGAAAACTAATATAGTAAGTGGGAAGAGAATGTAGATACCCACACAGCAGGGAGCATTGAGAACTGATGGCAGATACTCTTAAGAGCTTGCTGTCTGATCCAGGTGCAGAATATGCCAGAGAGAGAGACGGCATTTTAAACTAGTCTATAGCTTTACAGGGTTGACACAGCACATGTTGGGACATTTTAAACAAGGCTAGTTCTTGGTTTGAGAGCAACATGTTGAGTCCGTCATAGAAATAAGAACATCACTAAGGAAAATGAATTCCAGGAAAGCAGCAGGCTCAGATGAGGTCACCACAAATAAGATAGATACTGGATGAGATGGGGAGAAATGACTCCTGAGGGGACTCGTATTGTGGAGAGTAAGGCGTATCCTAGATGTCTGGCGAATAAGCATACTAGTGCCACTGTTCAGGAACAGTGAGGACATTTAGAACTGTGGACAGTACAGAGGTATGTAACTCGTATCACACTGCACAAAATTTTGGAGAGGATGATTGATAAATGAATATGCAGAGTAGTAGAAAGTAAGGTAAAAGATGAGCAGTCTGGATTCAAATCAGGATGCAGCACAACTGGACCCAGTGTTTGCAGTGAGACAGATAGTTGAGAAGAAGTTGACAATGAGGAAAGAGTCCATCTGGGCATTCATAGACTTGGAGAAAGTATATGATAGGGTCCCAAGAAAATGGAATTTTTCTGTCATATACTACACCTGACACACTTGGAGAAAGCATATGACAAGGTTCCAAGTAACCAGCAGCCATCCAAGCTGGGAACTACTGCTCCATAGCTTTTGTGTTTTTATCTGATTGGCTTGAGGGTTTAACTTTAGAAAAGTCTTTCATCTTGCTGGTATAAAAGGCTCTCACAAATGCGTCTCCCTAAACTTGCATGTAAGTAAATCTCTCCAGTTTAAATCCTCTACAGGAAACTCTCTCCATTGTCTCACAATTGTTAGTATAGACCCTTTATAGAGCCCCCTATTAGTATAGTCCCAGTTTAGAGCACTCATTTTTTATCACCCCCCTCTATTTTCTCTCCCCACTGTGAAAACATGATTTAACCTAACATTATGGATAGTAAATATCCCTCCATTTCTCCTACCAGCCTGCTGGACATGGGTATCCTTAAGTGGTGTAACAACTGCCTCATGTACACTGACAACCCTCTACTCCTAAGTCACCCAAGTGTAATTTGAGAGAGATGCATCTGCACGGAGTCTGGAATCCTTGTTATCTTGAGCATAGAGTAGTAACACTGAACAGGTTGTCAGCCCACATATTACACCACCTACACAAACCATGCTGTCAACACACAAATTATCATAAGCGGAGGTCCTCACCAGAAACCTGCTTGAACACCAGAGACCTTCCAAACACACACATGCTACACCTAATGCAGCACCTACAGCACTCAAGACATAAAAACACAAGTATCAGTGTCTCACCAAATAAGCCCATAAGGCAAAGCATATCTAACCAAATTTTTTAGTCAAAGGTAATGCCATTGTGAGAGAGAGACATGTCCCTCTCACCAGACAGGACAAAGAGAAGGTTACAGTCAGCTGTCTATTGGATGCCAGGGACTGTCGGATCACGCATGCTCTTAAGTTTCTCAACAAGTACCATTATGACTCCATCATAGTTCATGTTGGTGTGAATGACTTGAGACGTACCTGACTGGACTGTATGAAGAGAGACATGATTGAGCTCTCTCAATATGTCTCCCAGGCAGGAATGTCCCTAGTCTTGAGAAGCACCCTCATCTAGGATAACACAATTTTTCTTCTTTCGGCTTTTTCCCGGTTAGGGGTCGCCTGTCCGCTCATGATTGACAGTGGAGTTTTACAGTGTTAAGTTGCCAGCCCGGCACCCAACCTTTCACAGAAGGCGCACGCATGCACTCATGCCTGATATCACAATATAAACAAAAAATCATTGTCTTAAACAATTGGCTTAGTTTCTGGTATCATTCTAAGGTAATCCAGTTCCTGTTGGCCTGGGATGACATGGTTGGTAGACCACGCTGCTTTGCCAGAGATGGTCTTCACCTATCACATCTAGGCTTTTGGTTACTGGCTAAAGTACTTGCCTCCTCCATAGAGCCGTTTTAGGCAGGGTCATATTGAGAACAAAATTACTGATGTGAAAATGTCACTCTCAAATTATGCTGCTAAATACTAGGAGTTTAAATCAGAAACTGCACTCCCTGGAGGATGTTGATGTGTGTGCAGTCACAGAAACTTGGCTCCGGACCGCAAAGAGAACAAAAGCCTTGCAAGGCTGCAATGCCTTCACCATACCTCCCAACCATACCGAATTCCTTGGTTTTTACCAAGTTTTGGGGTCCAAATGAAGGGGTGTCACGATTCCAGAGTGGCACCCCTTCATTTCCTATTTTTTCCCTTTTGTTTTTCAATTTTCGCGCTGTCGATGCTGACGTTATCACGTGTGCGATGTCTGCGCCATCAGGGCTACCATCTAATCGGAATTGAGCTGAAGAAGCTCACATCTTGCAGACATTTCCGGCTGGCCGCAAATGCGAGCGGGAACAGCTGTAATATGCGATGCGAGAGAGCGAACGGTTATGTGGAGCTTTGTGGATTATATGGGTTGCGAGTGGAGCTTTACAACGGGAAGGTAATGGGAATGGCACTTCGGCGGAATAAAGAACTGGCTTCTATTTGAAGTAAGGTAACCGGCTTACCTTAATAGTGCGTTTGTGTGCGTGTGAAAATGCCCCCCATTCAATATACCTGGTGGCTAGAGGTACTCTGGTTCAAACACTGTACCTTCAGTACAGGGTAAAAAGAGCCTAAAGTCCCAAGCCACCACCACTTGTGAGCTTTGCCTAGTTTTTTTGTGCCAAGAGTTGAGTGCTGTAGTGAGAACTTATTTGTATTCCCCCATTATTGGCTTTGTTTGTCCAGGTTTTTTGTGCTAAGAGGCTGAGAGCTGTGGTGAGAAGTGAGGAATTTACTCACTAAATGATAGCCAGTAAGTTTCAGTCTTCCTATTTTTCAGGAAGCTGCTGATTGAGCTCAGTGGTATGTTGCTCTGACTGTAGTGCGCAGGGTCCTGGGTTCAAGACTTACTGGTGAAATGCATGGTGGTAACACAACATTTTATTCTAAAAACTTTACAAACTTATACAAGCAATGTTTAAAATGTGTCCCTGGTTTTTGACCCTTTGCCACCCCCCCCCCCCAAAAATGAAATTGAAAAATGTGTAAGAAGCTGTGCAGGATGCCTATGGCTTACACCGCTGTCGTTCTATTTATAGTCTGGGTGTGGAAGTAGACTTTTATGATAGAAATGTTCTGAATTGGGCAGTTTTGGCATTATTGGTTCATTGCCCTACAGTACAGTGTACTGGAAAAAATGTTTAAACAATACATTTTAAAGTGCGCTCTGTCTAGCAAGTGTGCTGTATTATACAAGAATATAATTTAATAAAGTCAGGAAGGTGCATCAAAGAAAAGAACACATGTATGTTTCTTGATGTTCTTCGTATTTCACTGTTGCAGTCATTACATTTGGGTTATCTGCTTGCAGTAGCCCTCAGTCGGCCTGATTAACAAAGTCTTGTGTTCTACATCGGTTGCTGTCTCCTCTTCCCTGAAGTCAGGTTGTCAGGGGTATAAAACATGCAGCCGACATCATTACACCAGTCTTTCTTGCCGTGCAGTGCCCGAAGCAGAAGCAGTTCGCAAGTGC
This sequence comes from Protopterus annectens, assembly GCF_019279795.1. Lineage (NCBI taxonomy): Eukaryota > Metazoa > Chordata > Ceratodontiformes > Protopteridae > Protopterus > Protopterus annectens. The sequence goes on from NC_056749.1 coordinate 223,798,819, forward strand.
CAGTTGGCCGACTCCTGAAATTTTTGATTTTGAGTTTCAGAACCGAAGTCTTCAACTAAAAGCGAAGTACCCCGTTGGGGAAACTTTTTCTTGCTCTAATCCGATGTCAGTAAAAGTAAATAATTCCATTTCTTGTGGAAAGCAAATGCCTCATAAAGATTTTCATTTGTACTGTATTCCTTGCCTAGGCCCTGACCGTGACGTACCTTGCTGTCTGTTTTGTGCCTTATTTAAACCACGAACTATCCATTGTCAGTATATTTACGCTTCTAAATATTTTCTTGCTTGGTTCAATTATCTTGATATGTCTTCGGTAAGCCATTCGACAACCGACATTCTGAAAAAACGCAAAGATAAAGACAGAGACATGCCGCCCAGTTCACCGGTACTCAGTGAGGCGCTTTCGCACCCCCTGATACCCACTACTTCAGAGTCGCAGGCCTCTACTGAGACCCATTTGGAGTCCAGTATGCCGCGAGATGCTTCAATTGTGGAACCTGCGGATGTCTCTACCTTGGATGGGTCCAGAGCCACTGTGCAGGCACCGGCTTCTGAGGGTGTATTCAGGCCTACTGACTTGCATATTAAACAGACACCATTTTCTTCTTCAAGGCCTAAAACTCGAACCATGCCTAGAAAACTGACGCCCAGATGCCTTGGCCAGGCCTCTATGCCTAAAAACGAATGACTGAAGATCTTGTTACTTTAATCAGGGGAAGCCAACCTTCCCCCTCTAAGAGACCTAGGACTGAGTTTGCTTATGATACTTCTGACCAGGATTCTGAAATTTCTGTTTTCTCTGATGACCAGGATTTACCCTTTATCTACCTATGAGGATTCTGAAGCTGAGGACTCTATTCCCTCTGCTTCCCCCCCAGAGGATTTCTCTTTTGGTTAAACCTTGCATACTCTCAGGGAGCATTTTCGTTGGGAAAGTCAGGATTTCTCTGATTCTAAAAAGATGCTTAGGGATTTCTTACTCCTGCCCAGGACAGGCCTTTAGCTATACCTCCTGTACTGGACATTGCTGATGATGCCTTTTCGGAATCTGGTATGGCCCCTGATTCTTTACCTCCTGCGTCCAGAAAACCTGATAGATATTACAGGGTTCCTGACTCTCACAAGTTCCTTTTCAAAAATCCTACTGCGGATCTTGAAACTGTTTCACAAGGACCCAAGAGCATTACAGTTACTTCTGCCAAAAGACCTACCCCCTCTTATAGAGACTCCAGAGCGCTGGATAGATGGGGTAAGAAGGTATACACTTCTGCAACTTTGGCCATTAGGGCCTTGAACTGCCAGTTTCATATGTTAAAGTACCAGCTGCATATTATTGGATTCCTTAAACAGTAAATTATGTTGTTTCCTGGTTGTGCTAAATAAGGATTTACAGGATTTAATGCATTCTGCTGTACAAGTTTGTAAACATACATTGCAATGTGGTTTTGATTCACTAGAGGCATCTTGCAGGGCTGTGGTAACTGGGTCTGTACTTAGAAGGCATGCCTGGCTTAAGGAGCAATCCTTGCCAGATCATGTTAAAGTGAAATTACTGGATGCTCCCTTAAAACAGGACCACCTGTTTGGCAATGGCAGACGAAGTTCTTAAAAAGATGGAGGAAAAAGCTAAATTTATGCAGACTGTTAAAGATTATTTACAAGTACAACCTCCAAGATTTAGTAGGCATTGGCCTTCTAAGAATTTGTCCTTTCCTGCCTCTTACAGACCTTCTCAGTCCAAACCCAGATCCAGCAGAGCACCCAGGCTTCAGTCCCAGGGTACGCACAGCACTAAGCAGTGGGGGGCCTGCACTTCCAAATCTGGGAGTAATAAAACTCCCCCATGGTAAATTGTCTCTGACTTCTTTTTAAAACTTCCAAGCACTTCTCAACTGACTGCCCCTTTGGGGGGAAAGATTGAACTTCATGCAAAGAACTGGGGGACTCGTTACCCAGGACAAATGGGTTTTAAATATAGTGTCCCAAGGATATAGATTTCACTTCCACACGTTACCAACTCCAAGCGGTTGGCCGGATCTACCTCCAAATCAGTGGTCAGAGGCCCAAAAGCATGTACACTCTCTTAAGCATAGGGGCTATTCAGTTGGTACCAGAAGAAGAAAAGGGACAAGGTTTCTACTCAAGATTTTTCTCGGTACCCAGAAAAGACAATTCATGATGTCCTATCCTGGACCTGCCTACTCTAAACACCTTTTTGGTGATTCCAAAATTCACCAGTTGCTTCCTATGCTAAGCAAAGATGCCTGGTTGGCAACACTAAACTTAAAGGAAGCATACCTGCACATCCCAATCAGGGAATCTTGCAGAAGATACCTACACTTCAAAGCAGGCTACATGCACCATCAGTTCTCTGCACTGCCCTTTGGCTTATCTGTTGCACCCAGGGTATTCACAAAGTGCCTAGCTCCAGTCATTGCATTTTGCAGGCAAAGAAATATTCAAATATACCAACACCTGGACGGTTGTCTAATTCAGGCAGAAAACCAGGACATACTTTTGAATCCTCTGGCTTTTGTACAAAGGGTGCTAACTTGTCTGGGGTACACCATAAACGAAAAGAAATCACACCTGGTACTCTGTTAACAAATTATATTTCTGGGAGCAAGCTTAAATACAACTTCCCAGATGGCTTTCCTCACGCCAGAGAAACAAATTCACTTGACAACCTACTTCAAACAAGTGGCCACAAAAACCCTGCTATCTGCAAGGCAAATACTACAAGCCTTGAGGTTCTTGGCCTCCTGCATTCTTCTAATTCCGTATGCAAGACTGCATATGAGGAAACTACAATGGTATCTAAAAAGCCTATGGTGTCAACATTCTCAGGATCTAGAAGCAATGATTCCGATCATTCCTTGTCTACGCCTAGAGTCCCTTTGGTGGGCAGAGGCCTGCCACCCAAACAAGACTACCATTCACACTAACCCCCCTGCCACCCAAACCCTAACATCAGACTATGCATGGGGGGTGCACCTGGCAGGGAAGTGCATTCAGGGCAAATGGAACCCAATTCAAATGCACCTTCACATCAATTATAAAGAAATTTTAGCTGTGCAGAATGCTCTGACAGCCTTCAAAGACCACATTCTTCCAGGACAAGTAATGGTAAAGACAGACTACACATTCTTACCCCATCTGCAGACTAGCCATGGCATTGTGGAACACCGCCTTAAGCTACCAAGTGCGTCTACAAGCTCAATTCCTGCTAGGAAAACTAAATACACTGGCAGACGGACAAAGCAGAAACCTCATGGACCCACACAAGTGGAAACTGGAACCAAGGATTTTCAACATGTTGACAAACAAATGGGGGAGCCCAGATATAGACCCGTTTGCCTCCAACCCCAGAACTATCCATTGGAAAATTTTTGCGCAAAGACTCCCCACAGAAAAATTTGGAAGGTGGATGCTCTGTCCTTCTTCAGATGGAAAAACCTATCAGTTTATGACTTTCCTCCTCTTCCTCTGCTCTCCAAAGTACTACTAAAGATCAAACTAGACAAACCAAGGATGATTTTGATTGCACCAGCCAGGCCACGTAACACTGGTACCCCCTCCTGCACAGTGTGTCACTGTTGGCCCCATGGCACCTGCCTGAGACTTTTACCTTGCTGTCTCTGCAGGAGAACCAGATTCCGCACCCTCCGCTTCAAACACTGAACCTAGCAGCCTGCCTAATTACCTAAGTTCTCCTTTACCATCCCTCAGTAAACCAGTGATGGATGTCATTTTAGAGGCAGGGGGGCCTAGTTCTAGAAAATCTTATGCTGAGAAATGGAAAAGATTCTGTGCCTAGAACCAGTCTCAAGGGATGAGCAGAGCAGTGCCCAATTTACCTCAGATTTTACAATACATAACTTAGATGCTTCACAAGGGCCTGTCTTTTTCCTCAATAAAAATTCATGCTTCAGCCATTTCAGCTCATTATAACACAGAACCTCCCATCTTCTGTCATCCACTGTTTAAGCAGTTCCACAGAGGGGCCAAAAATGTAAGACCACCCAGGAGAGCTCCAACTCCAGCTTGGGACTTTAACTTTGTATTGGAAAAACTCACCCTTCCTCCTTTCGAGCCAGCTGCTACTGCAGATTTAAATTTCCTTTCTTGGAACAGCTTCCCTTTTAGCCATCACTTCAGCAAGAAGGGTATCTGAATTACAGGCCCTTATGGCAGTGGAGCCTTTCATCATCTTTCATGTGGACAGGGTGTCCCTCAGGACCAATCCCTCTTTCATGCCAAAGGTGGCCTTTAATCAGTCCATTCATTTGCCAACCTTCTTTCCTAATCCGCAGAACAAAGGGGAATGGATACTGCACTCCTTAGATGTGCGCAGACAACTTAGATTCTACTTGGACAGGACTAAACCTCAAAGGAAATCTGAACAACTGCTGGTGGCAATTGCTGCAGGGACAGAGAGGAAGGCTTTTTCAAAGCAGACCATTTCCAGATGGATAAGTCATTACATTTCTGCTATAAGTACCATGGAAAACCTATCTCACAGGAGATTAGACCCCACTCAACCAAGGCTGCATCTGCCTCTACAGCCTTTCTCAGAGGCGTACCTACCAGGGACATCCTAGAAGCTGCTACCTGGAGTTCTGTACATACTTTCACCAAGCATTATCATTTGCCAATTTTCTCTAAATCCAGAGTTGACTTTGCCACTGCAGTTTTGTCCTAATAGTTGGTCCTAATGCTATCTAAATTCCTCCTCCCATCCTTCGCTTTGGGAATCTACCCAAATGTAATAACTGCAACAGGGAAACAAGAAGAACAAAGTACAGTTGTGTACACTTACCATAAATGCAAATATTCGAGTGTATTCACTGTTGCAGTCCTGGTTACCCTCCCTCCAGTCCCCTGACTTTTTCTTTGGCTATACCTCCTCTTTCCTTTTCAATGTTTAAAAGCTTTTTGGTGTATTTGCTTTTTTGTTTGAGGTATAACCTTGTATATTTATAGATGTAATTGCTTCCCATTAGGGGGGCACCTGACATCTAGGGCAAGAAAAACTGATGTAATGACGTCTGCTGCATGTTTTATACCCCTGACAACCTGACATCACGGAAGAAGAGACAGCAACCGACGTAGGACCCAAGACATCAGGCCGACTGAGGGCTACTGCAAGCAGATAACCCAAATGTAATTACTGCAACAGTGAATACACTCTAACATCTACATTTATGGTAAGTGTACACAACTGTACTTTTTGTGTGCAAGGGGCCAATGATTTGAAAACAGCCCAAAGGTAATCTTTATCCACCACTGGCCAGATGCATTTTCTTTGGATGTGGTGTGGGTTTCAGTGCTGTTTCAATGAATGTAAGTTTCAAGGGCAGACAAGTTTTAATGCCAAGTCTATTTTCATTGTGAGACAGTATTGCTTTTGCCAGTTGTCTGTTAGTGTTTGTGCATTGTTGTGCTGTAAAAATAAAATCCAGATAATCATTGTAGAAGTAAAGCAGTATGCACACATTACTGTTTATGGTAAATGGGGCGAAATAGCCAGGTAATGGGACATCGGAGTGGCTGCAGGGGGACTCTGGTGCCATATTTTGGTTGCCTGTTCTTTAGTTTGCGTTTGAAAGTTGGTATCCCACAATTCCATTGGAGTGGGTGGGGGTTATGTAATTATGTATGCAAATCACATGTTAATGAGCGTACCGATTTGTACCTATTTTTCATAGACCTTGTCCAGATTTTTGATGTTTCTTGGTTGAGAGATATGCCTTCCACCTTTTCAGACTGCAAAATGATTGTGTGAGAACCAGAGGAGGAGTATCTATCTTTAACAAAGATAAATACACCTCTACACTAGTTAGACTGGGAAATTCCATGGAGTTGGGCCAAGTTCAGCTAACTTGTGGGTAAGATCCCCCTTCAAGTAATTGTTAGCTATAGGTGGCCTTTCATGAACCAAGATACTCACGCTGCTTCTTTGGAAACACTTGAATCAATGAAATTACAAACCCTTTAGTTATGGTCAATTTTAACTATCCCTCCATTAACTGGGAAACTTGCACAAGTACCAACATGCTTGCAAAAAGGTTCCTGGACTTGCACACTAATACCCTGGAACAAATTGTATGCATTCCCACAAGGGGCTCAAATATTCTCAACCTGGTCCCCACCAACATGGGTGGCTGTTGCACCACCGCAAGTATAGGACCAGTATAGGACCTTCACTGGATAAATCTGATCACAAATCAGTCATATTTGAAGTAGCTCTAACACATAAACTCCTCTTAGATGAAATCAAGCTGAAAAATGTCACCAAAGCTAATTATACTTTGGATGGCGTAAATAACTTCCAGGCTCCTGTTCCCACAAATGGCATTGATAACTATTCTAAGGTATACACAAATGCCCTGTACAAACACTTGCACAAATGTACTAACACAGCTGTACCGGATAGGAATCAAAACAAGATCCTCAAGAAAAAAAACAAGCCTCTCTGGTGGAAATCTAACATTAATATTTTATACAACAAGAGGAAGAAGCAACTGTCTAAGAATAAAAGAGAGAGGTCCCAGCACTGGAAGAACACCCTCCTCTGCTTGAGCAAACAAGACAACTTGCAAAATCCTTTAAAGGCAACTTTGAAAAAAAATTTAGCAACCATAGCCAAGGATAACCATAAGGCATTCTTGAGCTATATCCGTAACCTAAAAGATAGGACCCAGACGTGTGCTGAACTAACTGTGGATGGCATCACACAGTGATCCTGCCAAAATAGCTAACCTATTAGCTGACAGGTTTGGCAAAAATTTCACCCCCCGTCCCCTCCTCACATTCCACAAAGCCTTCCCTCTACATCTTCTCCACCTTGCATCTTCAAAAAGAGCAAGTCATTTAATGCTCTCTCTAAGGCCAAAAACCACAGCCTGTGTGGGACTGAATGGCATCCCAGGTTGCATTTTAAATGGTCTAAGATGTGAGTTGGCAACTCCATTAGGCACTCTCTTCAACCACAGTTTGAGTACTGGTTTTGTCTCTGCTGAATGAAAAAACGCAACCATCATTCCCCTTCATAAAGGAGGTACGGCATCAGGCCCTGGGAACTACAGACCCATAAGTTTAACCAGCCTTATTTGTAAGGCAATGGAACAAATCCTCATGGACCTTATAAATAAGGATGTAGGTGATCTCCAAACCCTTGATCCGACAGTTTGGTTTTGTTAAAGGCAGGTCATGCCTGTTAAACCAGGTGGACTTCTTTAAAAACGTCACCAGAGCCATAGATGAAGGCAAATCTGTGCATATAGTCTACCTTGACTTAGCCAAGGCTTTGGATACAGTTCCACATTCGGGCATCATAAACTCTCCCAGTTGAATGTCAACCCTTATGTTGTCAGGTGGGTTGCTAACTGGCTCACTGACAGATCACATAGTCAGAGTTTGGGTTTTCACCGCTGACAGGGTTACTGGTTGAGGTAGAGTTCCACAGGGGTCAGTGCTGGGCCCCTAATTGTTTGGAATATACTTCTCAGAAAAGTTCAGGCCAAAACAGAGGAGCTGTGGCTGACGACTGTAAATTAGGTGCAATCATTGAATCCCCAGACAAAGTCAATATACTTCAAAGGGGACTTACACAAACCAATGATTAGTGCCGAAGCCATGAACTCAAACTCTGTGCAAAAAAATGCATCATCATCCCTTTCGATAAAAATTATATCCATGCAGACTTATCATAAAATAATACCCTAAGTAACAACTTAGTAGTGAGAGACTTGAAATACAAGTTGACAGTAGCTTAAACTTTGACCACTATGTGTCTACTGTGTTAAGGAAGGCATTCTACGTTGCACACTTCATTAGCAAAGACATTGCCTCAAGAGTGAAAGAGGACATAACTCCCCTGTACTTGACCCTCATCAGGCCAGTAATTGAGTACAGTGCTCCCTTGGAATGTACCTTACCACGCGCATCTTGAGAGATCTCAGAGATTTCCGGCCAAGAAAATTTCAGGATCTCCAGGACATGTCATTCATTGACAGACTGAAGTCACTGCCACTGTACTTGGAAGCATATAGACTACTTGGTGGAGATGTCTGGCTTACAGAGCAATTTCTGATCCAAACCTAATGGAAATGCTGCACATCTGCAAGTCAAATGGGACATGGGTCACCCACTCCAGGGACATTAACCTGGCTTGCGACATAAAGGGACCTGCTGGAGAGACAGATATGTCTGTTGGAGGTTGCTGTTCCTCTGGAATAGGCTACCAATTCACATTAAACAGAACCCCTCTGTGACCCTGTGTAAGCGTAACCTATATGACTGGATGGGAAACCATAAATTCTTGCTGGGGATTTCACCTATGATCCTCCTAGATATGGGCAGTCATTGCTAACTAAGATCCTTTTTATTGGGTACACATAGCTAGGCTTATAAATACCTTTGGGTCAGTAGCCTAGTAACCATCTATGAAAATGATTTGGCCAGTCCTGTGGTGGTTTAAAGCCCCAGAAACATTGGTAGAATTAGTGCAAGCTATGTACAAGTACCCATGGACTTGAGTCTGAACAGTGTTCTGTCTCTCAGAGGTGTTCCCAGTGGGAATGGGTGTGCATCATGATTTAGCTCAGAGTCCTCTGCTGTTCATATGGTGCTGGAGTACATTAACAAACAGGTCAGAGGGGACAGAACAGGAAAGTTGTTGTATGCAGATGATGTGGCATTATAGGACTTTGAGAAAGAACTTCAACAGAGGATAGGGGAATGGAATGCAAAGCTGGGATGAAACTTGAGTACAGATAAGACAGTTGTAATGGTAGCAAATGGAAATCAGAAGAAAATGAAAATTGAGATAGAAGGGAAATAGTGGAACAGATTGTTTCAAGTGTCTGGGAGGGGTAGTTGAGGGGAAGGGATGTCTGTGGAAGTCAAAGCTAGTCAGAGAGGCTGCAGCCAACTGGCACAGTGTGTTGGTTATAGTAATAGAATTCCAAAGAAGCTGTAAAGTAAGGTGTACAAAACGGGTCTAGATTATATGTCCAAAGATTCCTAATTTCGAACACCATGTGATCGAAGTTAGAAAATTTCGAACAGTTAAAAATAAAAAAATGAATATAATGGGTTAAAGCAGGGGGGCAAGACCTCCTGCACCCCACATGTGGGGGGGCTGTGCTTCCCACACCCACCGCTTTTTAAATATACCAACTCTGAGATCACAGTACAGTGCCCTGCCTACAACCGTGGGCTTTTTTTTTTTTTTTTTTTATGCATGTTCGAAGTTTTCTAACTTCGATCATATGGTGTTCGAAATCTTCAGACATATAATATAGACCCATACAAAACAGTGCTGCGACTAGTACTACTATATGGTACAGAGACCTGGGCAGTAAATGCAGAGCAACTGAGGATGCTAGAGGTGATGGAGATAAAGTGCTTGAGATGGGAGGTAGGATGCACACTGTGCCACAGACAAAGACATTAGAACAAAAGAGCAAAAGGCAAAGTAGCCCCAATTGCAGAAAAGGTCAGCACATTACAATGGATGTTCATCATGTTACCCTGCTGCAGTCATCACACTTGGGTTATCCTACCGTCAGGCGGTCCTGCAGTCGGCCCGAATTCCAAAGTCTTGGTCCGGCGTCCGTTGCTGTCGCTTCTTCCCTGACGTCAGTGCGCCAGGGGTATATGAGACATCCAACACCATTTTCTTCAGTCTTTCTTGCCACGCGGTGCCCAAAGCAGATTGCAAGTGCCGGTCGGCCGACACCTGAGATTTTCGATTTGAATTTCAGTCCGAAGTCTTCATTAAAGTTAAGTACCTCATTGGGGAACATTTTCTTGCCTCAGTCCGATGTCAGAAAAAGTTAACAATTGCATTTCTTGTGGGAAGCAAATATCTCATAAGGACTTCCATTCCTATTGTATTCCTTGCCTAGGCCCAGACCATGACGTCACAGGTTGTCGGTTTTGCGCTAGGTTTAGTAAACTAACTATCAAATGCCATTTTGACTTTGCACGGCATTACTTTAGTAGGAAATTTAATTATATCATGCCGTCGGACCAGACGACGACCGCCTTTCATAAAAAATGCAAGGATAAGGACAGGCAGCCTAGGAATAAGCCAGATACCGAGGCCTCAGTTGGGCCTGTCGCTGGTTCTCCGGTTTTCAGTGAGGCGCCTACGCAGCCCCTGACGACTGCAGAACTGGAACCCCAGACAGCTGCGGATTCCCAAGTGGAATCCGACACAACCTTCTACCAACACCGGAGCAGAACTAGACACCGGTGCAACGGAAACATTCAGACCGACTACACTCACCATTAAATCTTATGCTAAACTTAAAACTCCTTTAAAACAAAAGAAAACTGTACATCAGTGTACAGTTCAAGGCCCCATGCCCAAGAAACAGATGCTTAAGATGGCTGAAGATTTGATTACCCTTCTCAGAGGTTCCACCCCCCTCCTGATAAAAGACCAAGACCGGAAGAGGATTGTGCATCCTCTGACCAGGTTTCTCTCTCCTTAGATTCTTCTGAGGAACAGGATTACACTTTACCACCGTATGAGAATTCTGATGCTGAAGATTCTATTCCCTCAGCATCTCCCCCTGAAGACTACACCTTTGGGGAAACTTTACATACCATGAGGGAACATTTCCACTGGGAAGGCCAGGATTACTCAGATTCTAAGAAAAGGCTCCGAGAGTTCCTTTTATTACCCCAGCACAGACCTCTTGCTATCCCTCCTGTTTTAGATATTGTGGATGATGTTTACTTAGAGTCTAGTTTAAATCTAGTTTATACAGTGGACACTTGGAGATGGCTTAGTTCTTATTTGAAAGTAAAAAGTATGACTGAATTTTTTTCCTTACTCATGATTTTTGTTCAGGCCTTCTAAACCACGTAAGAGAATCTAGAATTAGGTTCATAGGTTCATACTAGGCTATCTGCCCGAGGGCATTTACAAGCCTAGCCCATAGTTTTGTGGCTTACGCCACCCCTTTAGTATGGGGAACTATACCCATTATTTTGCTGTGCCTCTGTTGAGCAGTGACACTGAGGTAATCCCTGGGGTATATCTGCGATCTCCCATCCATTGGTCAAGATTTCTCTTGAACAAAGCCAGCGAGGTGCTCTGCCTCACATATACCGGGATTTTATTCCACAGCATAGGGAGTCTTTGGGTGATGAATCTATCCCTCCAGCACGTCCTATTAATAGCCGTGTCGAGGTTTAAGTCTCCCGCCCTTGTGGCTCTGACGGATCTAGATTTTTTGAGGTGAAGCATATTCATCAAATCTGGGTTTGACATGGCCTTGTATGTTAGGCAAAGGTCACCTCTGAGCAAGCGGTGGCGACTGAATAGAGCTGGAGTTCTTTCAGTCGGGCAGCATAGGACAGATGTTTGAGACCCTTTATCCTTTTGGTGAGGAACTTTTGTGGCCTCTCCAGCTGCTGCAAGTGTCGGGTCAGATACATTCCGAATGGGGCATTGTACTCAATCATTGGTCTGATGAGTGATGAGTATAGGGAGACTATGACCTCCCTTGATCTAGATGAGAATCCCTTCATGATAAGGTGGGCAATGTAGAAGGTTTTCCTAACTACTTTAGCTACATGGGTGTCGAATGACAGACTACTATCAACCTGGGTCCCCAGGTCCCTGATAACTTCTTCTGTACTCAGTGGATTGCCACCTATTTGGTAGCTAGGGGTAACCTTGTTTTTCCCGAAGGGTATGACTATGCATTTTTTGGCATTTAACTTTAGGCCATGGCTCTGGCACCAGTTATCCGTTTCTGTGAGACCCTTCTGAAGGATATCTGTGTCAGATGTGTTTTCTACTATGGCGCCCAGTTTGCAGTCATCTGCAAACTTTGTCAGCCGTAACCCTCCTGTGTTTGCTTGTACTTCGGAAAAGTAGATGCCAAACAAGAGTGGGCCCAGGACTGAGCCCTGTGGTACACCACTTGTGACAGGCTTTGAGTCTGACATGGCGCCAGCAACTCTGACCCTGTGGGTTCTGTCACTCAGCCAGTTTGCAACCCATCTTGTGATGTATGGGTTAACATTTAAGCTGATGAGTTTTTCAATGATACCCGAGTGGGGTATTGTATCAAAGGCCTTCGCCAGATTGAGGTAGGCTGTATGGACTGCCTTTCCCTCATCAATGGCTTTGGTGACTGTTTCGAAAAAGTCAACCAAGTTTAGAAGGCATGATCTGGCTTTGACAAAGCCAAACTGGGATGGATCCAAAGTCTGCAAATTCCCTATGTCTTTATTTATGAGGTCCATTATGATCCTCTCCATGGCTTTGCAGATAAGGCTTGTCAAGCTAATGGGCGGTAATTTCCAGGGTCGGTGGAGGCACCGCCTTTGTGAAGTGGGACCACAGTTGCAGTGCGCCACTCCTGGGTATGTATCCAGAGGTAAGACTATGATTAAACAGCTGTCCTAGCTGTGGGTTTAATTCCTCGTTGAGTTCGTGGAGCACACAGCCGGGGACACCATCAGGTCCCATGGATGGTGTGTTTTTGCTTTGGAGAGAGCAGTTCTCACTTGGGCGTTGGAGATGTTTGGGGGCTGCAATCGCTTGGTATAGATATCTCTCCTTTTGGGGAGGGGAGAAGTTTGCACTGAACCTGTCAGCCAGTATGTTGGCAATGTCTGTAGGATCAGTAATCTTCACATCATTTTGAACTAGTTCTGAGCATATCTGGGAGTTTCCTCCCAGGTTTCTAACATAGCTAAAGAAGGCCTTATGATTGTCTTTTGAGTCTTTAGCTATTTTTCTCTCAAAATTTGCTTTGGATGATTTTATGAGAGCTCTTAGTTTTTACTTATAGTGATCAAGGGTGTCTTACCTTTTAAGGATTTTGCTCTATCTTGTAGTAGCTTCCTCCTTTTGTTGTAGAGTTTGTTTATGGCTGGGGTCCACCAGAGTGGACGCTTGCCTTTGGTACAAAGAGTCTTTGTTTTGCTTGGGATTGCCTTATCCATGCAGTCCTGCAGGTGCTGGTAGAAGGCATTTGTAAGTGATTCAGCGGCTTGAGTACTGTTTTCCGTCGGCTCGGGGCCTTAAAGGAGACCACACTAGTCTTTAGAAGTGTGAAGTCGGCTTTGAGAAGTTCTTTACTGTGGTCTTTTATTTCAGGTGGGGGTGGGATGAGGACCTCCAGCGAGATTAGTTTGTGATCTGATCTCACCAGTGAGGGGTATACTTCGGTGTTGAACATTGTGCTCCCATGTTCGTGATGATGAGAACAAGTATGTTTTCTCCTCTTGTGGGGATGGTGACTAGTTGTTCCATGGCATTTGAGTTTATGAATTCCAGGAACTTTTGGGCTAGGGTGTTTGGGCTTGAGTAGTGTTCCCAGTCTATATTAGGGTAATTGAAGTCACCTAGTATGATGGTGTTTGGTGATACATTTATCCCTCTAGTGTTTTCAGGAAGGCCATGTGAGGTTCCTGAGTTTGTGAGGGTGGCCTGTAACATGCTACAATTTGCAGAGCAGTCTTGCCTATGGTTAATTGCACCTGGATGGTCTCCGATGCATTGTGCGTTGCCACCAGTCTTGAGGTGTGGGTGTCTTTGATGAATATGGATACCCCCCCTCCTTTCTTGGTATTGTCCGGATTTTGGGGCGAACGCATGATAAGAAGTAAAACCTGATAGTGCTGGGGTGCTCTCAGGAGCCTTGAACCAGGTTTCTGTCACTGCACAGACATCGATGTTCTCCATACTGAGAAGGGCCTCGAGTGCGTGCATTTTGAGATTTAGACTTCTGGCATTGAGCAGCATTACCCTTAGTTTTTTCCTTTTTGTGTTCTAGGGTGGTAGGTTTAGAATTTGAGCCTTGCCTAAAAAGGCACTATGGGGTGGCAAGAGCCTTTGCCAATATCCGGAATCCCAGGGTGACAGGTGCAAGCCGTCCCTCGAAGCAGCGTGGCTTGTCCAGCATGTCATCCCAGGCAGACAGACATTGGATCCCCTTTGAATGACACCAGAGTTTAAGCCAATTGTTATAGCTGATCATCTTATCTCTGTATTGTGGCATCATTCTTGGTGAAGGTAGGATACTGCTCAAGGTCAGGGTCATACCTGCCTGGGCTACATAATCAGAGAGCTCCTCAATGTCTCTTTTCATGTAGTCCAAGGAGGTACGTCTCAGGTCGTTTACACCAGCGTGGACAATGACTGAGTCATATTTGTACCTGCTGTTGAGAGACCTGAGTGCTTGCGTTATGTGGCGGATTCTAGCGCCCGACAGGCAGCTTACTGTGACTTTCTCCTTACTCAGTCTGGTGAGCAGGACGTCAGTGTGTCTGACTATGGAGTCACCAATGACTAGTGTGTCTGGCATTGTGTTTGGCCTTAAGGGCTGTGACTGTTTGACACTCTGACTGTGAGGTCTATGTGTTGCAGGTGTTGTGTTCTGAGGTGGTGGTTGTTTGGGTGTCTGCTTTGGTGGCCTCTGCTGTTTTGGTAGATTTTTGATCAGAGCCGCAGAGTATGTCTGTGTGTTTATGTGTATGATTTGAGGTTGTGATGGTACTATGTGAGACTGGGTCTATAGTGTGTGTGGTAACCTTCTCCTCCTGACTGGTCTTGCCAGTCCTATGTTGAGAGAGCTCAGCCTCCAGTTTGGCCGTATAGTTGCATCTCTCGCATGTATTTGTGTTTTGTGGGAGGAGGAGAGGGTTGTCTGTGTACATGAGGCAATTGTAACATTGCCTCAATATTCCCAGGTTCACCAGCTGAGCAGGAGAGGACACTAGCAACTGATCCCTCGACATGCTAGAAGGACTAGACAAAAAAACTTTAAAAGAGATTCCGGGGACGTGGTGACCGAGAAATGTGGGTTTGTCTTTTTGGGGTGCTATCTATAAGAGTGCCGTATCAAGGTAATAAGTACTGTAGGAGCAAGTGCTAGGTTTAACAGATAGAGAAAAGTCTACTTGGAGTCAAGTAGAGATGATCTTTTAGGTATTAGAGAAAGTGCTAGTAACAGGGATGCTTAAAGGTAAGATTGAAAAGAATGCACTCTGCAGTGTGCACTAGAGAAGTTAGATATGAAAGTAGGTAACTTGAGTTTTACCTGTTTAAAAGTTAAGGTTTAGTGGAGAGTTACTATTTTTAAAACAGCAAGATGGACTGAAAGGGGTGGTTACTTTTGTATTTTGGTACTATGAAATACTGTAGGATGGCCAATAAATTTAAATAACTGAAGGTGGGATTTCAAAAGTGATGGTTTTGTGATTACTCACATAAGCCAGTGAAAGTAGAGAGAAATGAGATATATGGTCAGATTAACATAAGAGGCGGGCAACTAGAAAGACAGTGGTATTTAACAAGACAACTTAAATGGTTGGGAGGGAGGGGAAAAATTCTGCCTGACTCAGAACAGAGAGAGCTGTGGTCTCTTTTGAAGTTTTAATATGCTGTTAAACAGAATGCAAGCAAAACACAAGGTAAAGAAACAAACTACAGTATTCAAAATATAGAAAGGCAATACAGAAATACAAAAAATAACAGCAAACTAACCTTTCCTTCACAGCAAAGTGTAGCAGAGTCTGGATGAGCCTTTCTGGTAAAGCATACCAGAAATATATACTGACTCAGAACAGAGAGAGCTGTGGTCTCTTTTGAAGTTTTAATATGCTGTTAAACAGAATGCAAACAAAACACAAGGTAAAGAAAACAAACTACAGTATTCAAAATATAGAAAGGCAATACAGAAATACAAAAAATAACAGCAAACTAACCTTTCCTTCACAGCAAAGTGTAGCAGAGTCTGGATGAGCCTTTCTGGTAAAGCATACCAGAAATATATATATATTGCACTTTGTTTTATTTTAATATTTCCTATCAAGTATCCACAAAGCTAAAACTTGCCCTAAAAACATAGCAAAAGGTAAAAGTATGAAAACAAGCTATTTATCAATTGTATCCATACAAACCAAAGTTCATAATAGTATTTGTAACCAGGCTACTATGTTTCTATCCTAATGCTAAAAACAGTTACAGCAGACTAATAATCCCTGTAAAAAAATATTGTCACTGTATATTACAGGTAATCTACCATAGTTTAGCATTAACTATATAAGAAGCTGGCCAGTATTCATAGTAAATAGCCTTGCAGCAGATTCTCAAAAAAAAAGAATGTCTCATTACATTAAAATTTGCATTTCTATGAATCTTTCCACTGTGCAGTTTGAACAACTACACAGAAGAACACTAATCACCTGTGCAACTATGTAAAGCAGCTACTAAAAATACCACACACAAACACTGACACCCCCCCGCCCCCCCAAGTACAAGGACACATACATGCATACACGTACTAACACAACAGCCATTCATGCATTGACACCCACAGACTCCCTTACATACTGTCCCTGTTCTCGCTCTCTCTCGCGAGCGTGCTCACACACACACACACACACACACACACCATGATATATAGACATACACGTGCATATACTCATACACTACCATTCACACACACTGCGACTTACCTGCATTGGCTATCTCTGTAGGGTGAAGTGGCTGCATAGCACCTTGTACAGATTTCCAGCACTGTAACACTGAAAAGTCGAACTGTATCTGGATCAGCTGGCACTATGCAATACCCTGAAATAGCACCAACTCAACTCAAAGTTATGGAGCAAAGAATGAAGCACTTCCATTCTGTAGGTTGTAGCAAGTTGTTTGATACAACTGTAACAAGCAGTTTGCTACAATTAAAAATCACAACATCACATACTGAGTTCTTAAGCCCATCAGTCATGACTACAAATGTAGTATGAAATGAATGCCGGTCCCGCAGCCCTGCACTCTCAGCACTTGCCAATTGCATCCTGCAACAGCTTGCACCTGGGGCAGCCACTCCCCTTCACCCTGCCCATGATGCGGTTCTGCTGAAAGGTATAGAATTGTACTACAAGATTGCCACTCATACATACCATTGGCTCCTTGCCTTGACCAGCATTTTTATAAATTGAGTATCTATAAATTGCATACGTCACAAGTCCTCTAATGAGAAAATGCATTGGGATGCTCACACAATAATAACTCTCTGAATCTCTCTGCCTACAGTGCACAATGGTGGTCCTAGGCAGTAAGTGTGTCTATGAAGTGGACTAGTCATTTGAAGTACGCAAGGCAGCTTCTGCTCATCCAGCAAATTTTACAAATGATTGTGAATGCTGACCATTGCTGTACTGTATCCACAACATATGCAAATGTCCTCGCAACTGTATGATTTTGCTCAGCCAGCATGCTTTCCTACTGCATGCAAAATTCTGGTCAATACCCAAATGTCATCATTCCAAAGGTGTAAATATGGAGAAAATGTAGGCAGGCAAGAAAAAAAATAAAACATCAAACAGCACAGCACAGACTTTCTAACTGAAGTGTTATGCAATTCCATCTTAAACTGAGATTATTATGTGAGTGAAAGAAGTGGTATTTTACAGAAAAACTGTGCAGTGACAATGGCAAGTGTTTGTAAGGCAATGATACTAATACATGTATAGCTACTACACTGAAAAATTTGGCTCAGAATATTAAGAGATAATGAAATTCTTCAAGTTTTCATAAAACAGTAGCAATAAAGATTGTTATTAGGGACTAGTTGCTGAGTACTAAGAAGGGTCTCTCATCCATATAGAGAGATTTTCCTACATAGTTTCATAGGTGTATACTAGGCTAATGACCACAAGTCCCTTTTAAGCCTAGCCATGCACACCAAATGTGACCCACAAATTTAATTTATATAGGGGATGATTTATGGCTACGTCTCCATCAGAGACATAGCACCCAGACCGGGGTGTATTTCCAATTACTCATCCATTGGTCTATGTGGCACTTAAATGGGGACAGGGACGAACTTTGCCTCAACTATTCCAGAGAATGGGAATTCTGTGAATAAACATACCTGTGTCTCCAATATGACCTGTTTTATGTCACAGCAAAATTTAGACCTTTTAATCTAGCAGTTCTGTTGTTGTTCGTTTTGCAGATGTGCAAAAGTTTTATCAAAACAGGGTCCAGGGATGCCATGTATGCTAGGCAAAGATTACTTCTCAGAAGTCTGTGTGATACTGAGTAAAGAGATAGGGCTTTGAGGTGATCAGAATAAGACATTGTGTTTACTCCCTGTATTCTTTTATAAGAAACCTTTGTGGACATTCCAGTCATTGCATGTGTCTGGTTAGGTACATAAAGAAGTGGCATTATACTCTATGATGCGTCTAATAAGGGCCAAGTACAGTGGTAAGATGACCTCTCTGGATGTAGATGCCATGCCCTTGTTTATATGTTAAGCAACATAGAAGAATTTTCTTACTACCTCGGGCATATATTGGGTGAAAGCTAGGTTACTATCTGCATGAGTTCCCAGATCCCTGACTAAGTGAGTCAACTTTTAAGGGTGTTTTATTGATGATATAGGTACCCGAGGTGGCAGACTTCTGAAAAGGTACTAGTATTGAGTCTAAAGCCTTGCCTTTGGCACTGAGCATTTGTCTGTGCAAGACCTCCCTGATTGGTATTCTCATCTTGGGGGATTCGATGACTGTTCCTGGTTTGCAATCATTTGCGAACTTGATTAGCTAGAGGCCTTTGACATTGGCTTTGACATCCAAGAAGTAGATGCCAAAGAGGAGTGGGCCTAACACAGAACCCTGGGGTAATCCACTGTGACTAGCCTCACTGAATCTAACCCTCTGGGTCCTATCAGTGAACCAGCTAGCTATCCAGTGTGTTATAAAGGGGTTAATACCTTGTTCCATAATGTTGTTGTTAATGTCTGAGTGGATCATTGTATCAAATGCTTTAGCCCAGTCTACATAGGTACCATACAGTGTTTTCAACTCATCCATCGCCTTAGCGATCTTTTCAAAGAAGTCCCGCAGATTCAAGTATGACCTTCTTCTGACAAAGCCAAAGTGGGATGGATCCAGTGGCAAAGGATAAGGAAAACAGCAATGACCTTTCCTTGGGATTCTGTATAAGTCTCAGTATTGTTTATGCCTACTGTCTGATGCAGATAGGTCAGTTAACTCTGCAGCATGAAAATATGATTCATAGACAACTGTAACCACAATGAAAATGACATTATTTCAGGTTCATTTCTATGTCTCTGAATGGAACACTGCATTGTCAGACTTGACTTCACTACTGTTCGCCCATGCATCACTTTAGCAAAGACACCCACCACAAACAGACACACACACAAGCATACATATTGAAGCACCCATACACACAGACACACATCCAAACATTCCCACACACATACATCCACTCATCCACAAGCCCTCCCCACATTTCATCACACTCATGGAATCACTCACTCACACACACCCACATGGATGCCTCAATACACACACACATCCATTCTTCTGATATACATCTAATACTGCGTATATCCAGGCAGGCATGGAAACAGACACACACACACACACACACACACACACACAAAACCTAACCCCCAGTGAACCACCCAGGCACACACACACGCGCACACACATAAGCTCATTCATGCGTCTATAGACATACACACACACATGCACATGCACTAATTTGCACCATGCACTCACACACACACATACACCTGCACAAATCCACACACTGATACCTCACTCCCACATCTCTGCTGTACTTGCTTGTATTGCAAGTCTTTTGACACTATTCACTTTTTCCTCCAACAGCAAAAGTTTATTTCTTTGAGTGATTCCCTGAGCCATATGGCTGAATAAATAGAGTCCCATGAGCATTTCTAGAGGAAAACAGATGGGTAATCAACATTACTTACTCTCCCAGTCTGTCACATTAGTAAGTGGCTTCACTTTGTAAGAGAGGATTTCACACTTAGGGCCCAGCCAGAGTAAAATCTCGATGATAGAGCTGTCTCAGAATCAGAAGGTCCTAGCACAATGAAAAAAAACTTCCAGGATAAGGTTAAGGCTTCCCAAATCTGAGTGTTTATCTCTTGTTTTTCCTTTTTTTATTAAAGAATAAAAAAATGGTGGTCATGCATCAGGGGCACACACAAATAAGACATCCTCACAGAAGTCTCTTAAACTGATTCGTATTGTATGGCTTACTGGTAAGAAGTAGGGGTGAAAAATGCAGTGGTGGATGGAGATTTGTTTTTCTATTTTTATTAATGTTTACGGCAGGGCTTAATAGAGTCCTAAAGATAGAGATGCTTGCTTATAGTAACATGTTGGCAAACCAAATTGTGTCTTGAACTTGCAAGTCCTGGCTTAAAAACTCTTAACTTACTTCTCAGTATCCCCTCAAAAAATGAACTTATGTTATTCTTCCTGAAACATTACCTTAACCAGAAATGCACATTTTGCATTACCTCCAATAGTAATACTAAAATAGAAACAGCTAGCCAAACTAAACTAATTGGAAATCATAATCACTGACAACCTCAAGTCTGATCATCACATACTTTTTTCCATCAAGAAAACTCACCAAAAACTTTGCTCCCTTTATAGGGTCAAGCAATATATGACAGATACTGAAAGGATTACTTTCGCATCAACCTACCTCCTTCCTTCAGTGTTATATGCTTCTCCCATTCTTACTAACACCAACACTACTTACAAAACTAAACTGGCCTCTTGCTACTACAAAGTAGCTAAATTTGTTACCAACCTCTCTAACAAAGCACATCACTGTGTCATACTAAAACAATTAAAATGGCTCAAACTCCCACAATCACCATCTGCAATCTCCTGTAGTCTCCCGATAAATGGGCAGCATTACAGAACACTCTATTCTAGTACTGTTCTACTAAAGACCTTTGCACTAGTGTCCAACTTTGATTATGTATCAGTAAGTCATTCAACACCGCTGCAGACTATCTCTATTCCCACTATATGTTCAAACATAATGGAATGAAATCCCTATATCCTTACAAAAGAAGAGGTTGAACAGATTCAAAACCTTCCTGAAGCAGCATCTAAACCAAAGCTGGCTGTGCTCTTTCTTCTCACCTAGCTATGTATTCTCCTACATCTTTCTTAACCGAAGACCCTAGCACCTTCCTAATTTGTAATCTACTTCCTCTGTTTTACCTCTTAAAATATCATTAACTCTCCGATCGTATCTTTCTCACTTCCTCCTCCCCTCCTCAATCACTATCTCTCCATTTAACTGCGTTTCCTACCATTTCATCAACCTACTTTTTCTTTCATTTTAATGCTAGCTGAAATTACTACTGTCTGTATCTGAACTTACTACCATGTAAGAAATCCCTCTCATTTTTATTTCTTTACTTTCATATGTGGAACAGTTGGGTACACTGTTTCTCTTTGTATTTCATTCTCTAATGATGCTTATCCAGTGTATGCAACTTTCTTTTACTGTTTTTAGTACATATAGTCTTTGCAAGAATGTATTATTGTTCACGTAAAATGTATTGCTCATGTAAAAGTGTTTTTATTTTCATGTAATATATGTAATTCAACTGTGGAGCTTTTCTTCCCAGCCCTCTGCTGAAAAATGTTTTTTGTCCAGTTCGACTTTCCCAGTCAACAACGATAAATAAAAATAAATATAATAATAATAATAATAGTTAGTACAATGAGAGCCTTTATATCTGATTTGACTATCCTACAACATGATGGTGGTGTTAGACCCTAGCCAACCAAGAGAACCCTCTCATAGAAGAAATTAAATGGAATAAGTAGTAGTTATATGGCAGTTACGAGAAGCCAGACAGAAAATTATTAAACAATTAAAATCTAGATATTACTAGGCATGTAAAGGTGATTTTGTAAATGGCAAAATTAAAGAAAATTGAAGAAGAAAGCATAGATCAGTGCTCTTTGATAGTGTTCTAAATGCCACTTCATCAAAAAACATTTTAAGAAATAAATCCAGACTCTCTACCTCCTGCTCCAGCCAAACCAGACAGATACTACAGAGTACCTCACTCACACACATTCCTTTAGAAAAGCCCTGTAGCTGACCCTGAAACAATTTCCCAGGGTCCTAAGGGAGCAAAAGCTTCTATGGCTAAAAATCCTGTGCCCTCTGAAAGGGATTCCAGAGCCCTAGATAGATGGGGAAAGAAAATATACACCTCAGCAACTCTGGCTATGAGAGCATTAAATTGCCAGTTTCACATGTTGAAATATCAACAATTCCTTATGTCTCAGTTAAAACAAAAAATGAGCACACACTCAGAACAACCTGAATTCAAGGAAATGCAGGATCTGTTGCATACAGCTGAACATACTTTACAATGTGGATTTGATTCATTGGAAGCTTCCTGTAGAGCAGCTGTTACTGGCTCGGTCATACGTAGATATTCTTGGTTAAAAGAACAAACCTTCCCTGACCATGTTAAAGCAAAATTATTGGATGCACCTTTACAACAGGATGTATTATTTGGTGTCAAAGCAGAAGAGGTTTTAAAGAAAATGGAGGATAAGGCAAAGTCTATGCAAACGGTCAAGGATTTTTTGCAGGTACAACCCCCCCCCCCCCCCCCGTTTCAGCAGAAATTGGCCAACAAAAAACTGGTTCTTTCCAGCTTCAGACAGATCACAGAGGGGCAAATACAGATGCCCAAGGGGCAGAGGCCAGTCACATGGCCCTTACAAACCTTGCCAATGGGGTTCTGCTACCCAGAAAGGAGGAGAAGACGGGCCCCAGGCTAGCAGAAGACAAACACAATGACTCTATCCTCAAACTACCAAGCAAATCTCTCCTGGCAACTCCCTTGGGAGGAAAACTAGCATTTTTTGCAGACAACTGGCACATCATCACAAAAGACAAATGGGTTCTAAACATTGTCTCTCAAGGATACAGATTCCACTTTCATACCTTACCAAGGATCAAAGGAATGCCAAACTTGCCACCAAATCAATGGGCAGAGGCACAAAAACAAATTACGGATCTCATGAACATGAGAGCCATTCAACAGGTACCTGCACAGGAGCAAGGACAAGGATTTTACTCGAGGCTCTTCCTAGTCCCAAGAAAGGACAAAGCATGGAGACCCATTCTGGATCTTTCAGTTCTGAACACCTATCTGCAAGTACCAAAATTCAAGATGCTAACACTACAGCAGCTTCTTCCCATGCTGGGCTAGTCACTTTGGACCTCAAGGAGGCATACCTGCATGTCCCTATCAGACAAAATTGCAGAAGATACCTCCGCTTCATTGCAGGTTCAACGTATTATCAGTTCTCTGCACTGCCCTTTGGCTTATCTACTGTGCCCAGGGTCTTCACAAAATGTCTGGCACCAGTAATTGCATACTGCAGACAAAGAGGAATTCAAATATACCCATACCTGGACGACTGCCTTATTCAAGCAGAAAGCAAGGACATTCTTTTACAGCATCTGGTATTTGTCAAACACTTTCTAAGTTGCCTAGGGTACACAGTAAACGAAAAGAAATCAAAACTAGTACCCTCACAAAACATAATATTCCTGGGTGCCAGCTTGAATACAACGGCCCAGATGGCTTATCTCACGCCAGACAAGCAACAACAGCTGTTTCAATATTTCAAAATCATGGCAACAAAGACCCAACTCCTTGCAAGAAAAATTCTGCAGGCCTTGGGATTCATGGCATCTTGCATACTACTAATACCATTTGCAAAACTGCATATGAGGAAATTACAATGGTACCTGAAAAGTGTATGGACTCAGCACAGCCACAGCTTGGAAACAATGATACCACTCATTCCCTGCCTTCAACAGGAGTTTCTGTGGTGGGCACAGGCATGTCACCTCAACACGGGTCAGCCTTTCACCTTACCCACAGCCAGGCAAAATATGACAACAGATGCATCGGACTATGCCTGGGGAGCACACATGGCAGGACAGTGCATTCAGGGCAAATGGACTACAGATCAGAGACACCTGCATATCAATCAAAAAGAAATGCTAGCAGTGCAGAATGCCCTAACAGCTTTCAGGGACCTTCTACACCCAGGACAAGTACTAATAAAGACGGACAATACCACAGTTATATGTGGTACATAAACAAGTAAGGAGGCGCACATTCCTACGCTCTATGCAGGCAAGCAATGACCTTGTGGAACACTGCACTGTCTTACCAGGTTCAATTACAAGCACAATTCCTGCCAGGAAAGAAAAACACATTGGCAGATGACCTAAGCAGAAACATCATGGACCCACACGAATGGAAACTAGATCCACAAGTATTTGCAATGATAGTTCAAAAATGGGGACGCCCAGACATAGATCTGTTTGCCAGCCCCCACAACTACCAGCTTCAAAAATTTTGCACAAGGACCTTCCATCCACTAACTTGGAAAGTGGACGCCCTTTCATTCAGCTGGAAAACATTAACAGTGTATGCCTTCCCTCCACTTCCTCTTCTAGCAAAGGTACTGTTGAAAGTCAGATTAGAGAGGCCACAAATGATACTCGTTGCACCAGACTGGCCACGCCAGCATTGGTACCCAATTTTAAAGAACATGGCCCACGGCCCACCATGGATTTTGCCACAAATTCCTCACCTGCTCACCCAGCGAGACCATCAGATTCTACACAGCCAGCTCAAGACTTTAAACCTGGCATCTTGGCAAATTACCTAAACAACCAACCAACACCTTTATCCAAAGCTGTTATGGATGTCATTCTGGAGGCCAGGAGGCCCAGCACCAGGAAAACCTATTCAGACAAATGGAAAAGATTTTGCGGCTGGAACCAGGCTTAAAGGCCTAAACCCTCTTGATCCAAACATCCCTCAGATTCTACAATATTTAACTGAGATGTTACACACAGGACTTTCCTTTTCATCTATTAAGATCCACGCCTCAGCAATTTCAGCTCATTACAGCACGGATCCTCCTTTATTTTCACATCCACTCCCAAGACAGTTCCTCAGAGGGACCAAGAACTTAAGACCGCCAAGGAGAGCTCCAACACCTACTTGGGATCTCAACTTTGTTCTGGAAAAGCTTACACTGCCGCCCTTTGAACCAGCTTTTTCAGCTGATTTAAAATTTATTTCGTGGAAAACTACCCTGCTACTAGCAATAACCTCAGCTAGAAGAGTCTGAGCTACAGGCACTAATGGCAGTGGAACCTTTCATCATTTCTCATCAAGACAGAGTCTCTCTACGAACTAATCTTTCCTTTATGCCAAAGGTGGTATCCAGTGTGGCCTTAAACCAAACCATTCACTTGCCCACCTTCTTCCCAAATCCCCAGAACAAAGGAGAAAGACTCCTGCACTCTTTGGACATACTACTTGGATAAAACCTAAGGCTTTCAGAAAAACAGACCAACTTTTTGTAGCCTATGCTACAGGATCACAAGGAAAATCTATCTCAAAACGGATCATTTCAAAATGGATAGGGCATTGCATACGTTTCTGTTACACACATCATGGGAAGCCAGTACCTGCTAACATTAGGTCCCACTCCACCAGGGCTACAGCTACTTCAACAGCCTTTCTCAGGGGAGTGCCAACCAAGGATATTCTTGAAGCTGCTACTTGGAGTTCAGTGCACACCTTCACCAAACGCTATCACTTACCTCTATACTCTGAGACTAGAGCTGGTTTTGCCACTGCAGTTTTGCAGGGCCTACTAGCTTCTTCTAACCCTGTTTGACTCCACCTCCCACCATTGGCTTTGGGATTCAACCCAAGTGTGATGACTGCAGCAGGGTAACACGATGAACATAGTACAGTTTTGTACCTACCATAAATGTAGATGTTAGAGTGTTCACCCTACTGCAGTCCAGGTTACCCTCCCTCCATCCCCTCTGAACTTATCTCTACCACTTTATCCTGTACTACCTCTGTGGTGTATTTGCTTGTGCCTAAGGGTTTTGTTTGATTTTTATATAGCCTTGTATATAAATTTTGCCAACCTGTTGGGGGCACCTGACATCTGGGGCAAGAAAAACCTGAAGAAAATGGCGTTGGATGCCTCTTATATACCCCTGGCGCACTGACGTCAGGGAAGAAGCGACAGCAACCGACGCTGGACCAAGACTTTGGAATTCGGGCCGACTGCGGGACCGCCTGACGGCAGGATAACCCAAGTGTGATGACTGCAGCAGGGTGAACACTCGAGCATCTACATTTATGGTAGGTACAAAACTGTACTTTCAGGCACATGGGCAGAAAAGCAGAAGCCTTCTTCCTGTCTGTCCTAAATCTTCTTCACCAGATTGTCAAGAGGAAAAGAGGAAGTCCAGCAAAGAGATGGATGGATTTTGAGGAAGAAGACTTGCGACAGTCGAGCACAAGTGTGAAAGAAGGCAGGAGATTGGCACTGAATATAAAGGGATGGTGACCGTTGCTATGGCACCCCTACCCCATGTAGAAAATTAGAAAAAGGGGGATTGTGATGAGCCTTTACAGGACCACTGTAATTGGAAAATGAAAAAGTATAACCGCTTTCCCTCGACTGAAGCAAACAAAAAAAAAAAAAAAAGAGGCATCCAATCACTGCTATATACTAATGCAAATTTCTGCCAGAAGTGATTTTCAGTAGCAGACACTGGTAGCTCAGTTTGAAAGCTGGCAAGTTTAAGTTGATGATTTGAAGCCTCTGCCATTTAGAACTTGACTACTGATAGTCTATCTGCTTGGGGTTTCAGTTCTTCTCTCCAGACCTCCCTGTTGTGCATAGTTTACAGACAAATGTCGAGATTCCTGCAGGCTTTTTTCTTATTGTGTGGGTCTGTGGCAACCCCTCCCATTTCAGTCGTGCTGTACGTAATGCTAACATCCCTAAAGCACATTGCAAGTAGTTGTTGCTGGTTTTTATTAACTCAAAGTAACTTGATGGCAGACATGCAGGCGTGGTTTTGTTTTTGGACAAGTGTTTTCTTTCATTGAAGTCTGTGTGTCCAGAAGACGGGATCATTATGCTATATTAGCTTATGCAGTATTCAGAATTACTGCTAGTGATACTAATAGTATATGTCCTTTATTGTAACGCATTTAAAATGCAACAGTCTCTCTCATTTTCAGCAGGCTTGATAAGATCAGGCCTGAAGGATCCCAGCACCAAGGACCCAGCAGGGAGCATCTGTGACTCAGAAAAAGTACCTCCATGTTTACTACCCCACCCCACTCCGGTGATTCTCTTTCTAAACAACTGAATAAATATTACTTGGACAGGTCGGTTCTCAACTTCATAAGATCAGGATCTGCATGCAAGAAAAATCCAGTGCTATCTAAGAGTCTGGTGCCAACTTCAACATCCCTTGTACTTTAGGGTAACTTTACTCCCCTGTTTCAAGAAGGAGCTCCAGTGGTGAGCAAAGGCTTGCAGCATAAACCTGAACTTAATTTCAGTATACGGGCAGGACCTCCACTGTTAAAGCCACTGCTGAAGTGCAGTCGTGTAAAATCTTAGCTTAACAGTAGATATCTTTCCCTTCACTGTTGCAGTATTCTAGATAGAAATGATCTCCCGCCCAGGGCAGCCCGACTCTCGGCCAGTTTGCAAAAGCCTAAAAGATCTTGTATGCACTATCCATCACACTTAAGCTCCTTGCACAGAACGTGGGGCATAAAAGGGACGTACAAACGCATCTACCCCAATCTGAATTGCCCCGGAAGAGAACAGTCTCCGTAGGAAAACTTTCATGCACATCAAAATGGAAAAAAAGCTGAACAAGCAAGGGGGTTGGAGGGAGCGAGCTAATACTGCAGCAGTGAAGAGAAGGACTTCTGTTGTTCGGGTAGGATTTTACACAACTGTACTATGTCCTTTTATATCACTCTTGCAGTATTCTACATAGAAGTAACAGTAAAAAAAAAAAAGCTCAAGAAAAGGAATGGGATGTGGAAGACTGAGAACCCTCAACAAACCCACATAAAATGGTTTCAGCAAAACCTGCTCTGGCCCTAGAAACAATAGTCAACTTGTAATGCTTAACAAAAGTTTGCACAGAAGACAAAGTAGCAACTTCAAGGATGGAATTGGTGTCCAACCCCTTGAAGAAGGCACCAGAAGAGGTAACAGCCCTAGTCGGGATGAGCTCTAACAGAAGTACACAGAGATTTGCCATGAAATAAATAACAAAAGGAAATAGCCGTGGCTATCCAAGAGATGATTTGCTTAGAAATGCCAAACCTAAAGACCTGGGGGATTAAATTAAACAAAAAGCTGATCAGACTTGTGAATAGCTATAGTTTTATCCAAATAGTACCTGAGCTGTCTGTGCAAATCCAAAATATGCAGGACCTTGTCAGTAGTAGACTGAGCAGAAGGGAAAAAGGAAAGGAGTTGTATTGACTGATTCAAGGACAATTCATTTACTACCTTGGGCATAAAAGAAGGATTAATAGGAAGGGACACACTATCCCTGTGAAAAAACATAAAAGAAGGAATGGCTGTAAGGGCCTGAAGCTCAGAAACCCTCCGATCAGAAGTAAGATCCAGCAGCAAAACTGTCTTTTAAGTACAGTGTTGCAAAGAAGCAGAATCTGCAGGCTCAAAAGAAGCCAGAGTCTTTTTTTTTTTCCCAAAACAGAATATATCCCAATGAGGAGGAATAGGTTTTCCTTGGAGCCTTAATATACAGGGTGCCATTAAGAAATGTTGACCTCAAAATGAGAAGTCAAAGGAGTATTCAAGGGCAGAACAGAAGAAATGGCTGACAAATGGCCTTCACAGAAGAATAGGCCAAGCCAGAAAGGAGCAACTCCCACAAATAAGAGACCAGAGAGACCCCCATTGAAAAAGGGTTTTGGTTACACGTGTGGCACCACACCAAAAATCTTTTCCATTTGGAGTTATCAGATTTTCTGGTTGAGGGTTTCCTTGCCTCCTGTAAAACCCTGACCATGTCCTCAGAAAATAGGTGCCTGATCACCCATAGTCTGTTGCAGAGTGAATAAGTGGGGATGGATGACGGGACTCCTTGTCCTGTGTAAGGAGAACCAACCCGTAAGGTAACTTATGATGACTTCCCTTGGCCAGATGCATTGAGGGGGAACCAGTGCTGTCTTGGCCAAAAGGTAGTCACTAGCAATATTTTTGGGGAGTACCTGCTGAATCTTCTGCAGGAACTTTTGAAAGTAGAGGAAGAGGAGGGAAAGCATAAAGAAATATCTCCCTTCCAAGAAAAATAAGCAATATCTGTCTTTCACACCATATGGCATGGCACTCTGGAACAGAAGAGAGGAAGCTGCCTGTTTTGAGAGGAGGCAAAAATATCTACCTGAGGAATATCCCACCAATAGACAATGTCCAAAAACACATCTCTCTGAAGCATCCGTGAGCCTGTGTTTTGGACCTGTTCAGAGAGTCTTGCCACTAGACTGTGCCCTCAAGGAGTGTGTGCTGCCTAAAGAGTTAACTCATAACCGAGAGCCACTTCCCAAGCCTGAAGAGCCATCCTGCAGAGGAGATGAGGTTTCATGTCCCTGTTTGTTGACATACTACATCACTAGTGTTGTCTGTGTACACCTTCATGGAGCCTAGAGAGAACATTGGGTGAAATGCCTGAAGGGCCAGAATCCAAACTCTCATCTGTTTGATGTTCATATGGTCTGACTTCTGATGGGGGAGGCCAAAGACCCTGAACTTTCCGGTGATGAAGAAGCCTCCCACCCCATCTCTGAGGCATTGATGAGCAGCTGTTGAGAAGGGACTGGAGACTGAAATGGCTGGCCTGGGTTGAGCCAAGAAAGAGGAGTTAAAAAAAAAAAAAAAAAAACCTCAACAGGACACTTCTCTGGTGGTGGTAAATATCCAGTACAGCAACAAGGCGTCCAGAACTGGCAAAAATAGCGTTTGAACTGACAGCAAAGACGTTCTGCATAGTTGTGTCCGTATGCCCCTTTTATGCCCTACGTTTTGTGTGGGGAGCATAAATGTAATGCATGTCGCATACAAGATCTTTTGGGCTTTTGCATACTGGCCGAGCGTTAGGCTCCCTGTGCATGAGATCCCTTCTATGTAGAATACTGCAACAGTGATATACAAAAACTTCTGCATATTCTTTGGACCTTGCATGGGGTGCCCATTCAGATTAAATGAGTGTCCAAGCCAGGTGGGTCAAACTTTTCAAAGGAAAACATATCCTGAAAGAAATAATGGTGGTGACTATACATGGAGGCCTCTTGGCATTCAACCAAATCTAGACACCAGGCACTTTACTGTGGTGGTGTCGGTCTTTACCAGCAATGCGTTATTTCAGTAAACGGGAGGGTACACACTCCTCCAGTTGTGCCTGATAGCCATGTTGCTTTGGGAGATTCCACAGGAGATGGAACTGTATCTGCTGGCACACTACTTTCCAAGAACAGGAAAAATAAATGTCAGGTCACCTCAGCAGATTGGTGAGAGGCCTACATGAATGGATGCTAAAAAGATAAATATTCCAAAGAGGTAGACCTGTGTGCCTCAGTAAAGAAAAGTCTGCGATATAAATTTTGCTTAAAAGGCCCCAGCTTGCAGTGCTTGAATGACAGATGCTTTCTCCTTCTTGACAGATTTATTTTGAGTACTTCCCCACCTCATCTCTTATCCACTGGGTACTTCAAAAGATCAGGGAGGATGGGCTAAATATGATTCTGCTGGCACTCTGCTGGCCCACACAGCACATGCTGTACCGCATATTTAAGGGAAAAAAACATGGGTGCTTCCACTAGAGGTGAACCTCACCATAATGAATGGGCAAATCACCCTACACCTCCACTTGACCCTAAACACTTGACCCTAAAGCTGGCAGGGTGGATGACATGATTTTGCTGCCTTCCAAACAACTTTTTAATGATATCAAATTAATAATTGTTAAAGAGGCTATAGGAGCCAGTACAGGAAGTCATACACATCAAAATGGAAAAGGTTCACCCACTGGTGCCAGACTAAAGGGCAATGATTATTGCAAGCTCAGTTACCCCCTCATCCTGGCTTTTCAGAAATCCTCATCCTACACTTAAGCAATATCTCAAGGATATCATCTCAGGCCCCTTATGTGGGGACCCTCTGTTTAGGCCCTGAGCTTTACACTCGAAAAGCTGACCTTGTCACCCTTTGAGTCTGCTGCCTCTGCTAACCTCAAATTCACCACTTGGAAAACTGTCATCTTGGTGTTTCTCAACTTGGCTCAAAAATATCAGAGCTGCACGCATTTTAGTATGGAGGGAGCCTCACCTAATCTTCCATCTAAACCGTCTCCTTGTGGACCAAACATTCCTTTATGCCCAGCATAGTATCTGAACTTTCTCTCATTCAAGCTGTCCACTTGTCTGTCTTTCCTGCATTCTTGAACAAAAGTGACAGAGCCTTGCAATCCCTTAATGTCCACAGACAGTGAAGATTCTACTTGGACAAAGCTAAAAAAAATATATGAAATCTGACCAGCTTTTTGTAGTCTTTGCAAAACGCATGTTTCTAGTTAAATCTGTTTCAGAGTGGATTTCTAGCTGCATTACCTTACATTACAAGCACCATGGCAAAAGGGTGCCTTGCCACATTACAATTCATGCCGCCAGGGCTGCAGCAACCACTGCTAGATGGGTACTCATTCATTTCATACTGGAGGCAGCCATTTGGTCCTCAGTGCAGAATTTCTCCAAACACTACAATTTGGCCTCATCTTCCAGGGTTAGATTGGGATTAACCTCTGCTGTTCTGCAGGGTCTCATCATTCCTCCTTAGCATTTATGTCTATACACAATTTCTACAGAGCTCTGGGAATCTTCCCAAGGGTTGCAACAGTGATGCGCGATGAACACACTACAATTTTGTATCTTCTTCTTCTTCTTTCGTCTTTTCCCGGTTAGGGGTCGCCACAGCGGATCACCTGTTCACTCATGATTGGCAGAGTTTTATGGTGTAGAGTTGCCAGCCCAACCTTCCACGAAAGGCACACACACTCACGCACTCATGCCTAGGGCCAATTTACAGTGTCCAGTCCACCTATAGTATGTCTTTGGGATGTTGTATCTATTTACCATAAATGTAGATATTAGTGTGTCTTAACATTTGCAGTAACTATTCCCTCCATCCCCACTGTTGCTCTGTTGGGGTTGGGGTGGGTGCCATATCTCGCTTCTGTAAATTCCTTCTCCCATACTTAGGTAGCTCATCTTCAGTTCTTTTGGTCTTCCCTTCTGGAAACGCTATTGGGCAGGTCCGTGCTTTCCAGCCAAGGGCAAGGAGTGTAGTATTCTGGTTTTGGAGTGTAAGAAAGA
Organism: Protopterus annectens; assembly: GCF_019279795.1. NCBI lineage: Eukaryota > Metazoa > Chordata > Ceratodontiformes > Protopteridae > Protopterus > Protopterus annectens. The sequence goes on from NC_056749.1 coordinate 223,830,975, forward strand.
CTTGAAGTAATGGTGATGGCTGACGGCCCATTATCCTGGGGAATCCGGACATCAGATGGGTGGGAGTCTGCCAGGCCCTGGTGAAAGGGATTAAGTCTCTGGTATTCAGGCCAACAAAGGGCTTTCATGGAAGGAAATCCCAGAGATTATCACTGCAACAGTGAAGCCACCCTGAAATATTTACATTTGTGCTAAGTAGATACAAATGGTATTTACAGGCATTGTTTTCATGCAGTTTTGTTGACCGTTTCAGTTTGATATAATTTCTGGATCATTTTTTCCTTTTTTAACACCTGTATTAAGTTATTAATTAAGGCATAGGCAAACCTTCATTAACAGAAAAGAAACCAAGCCATAACATTTTCCATTTACATGCAAGTAAAATATCTTTTCTTTGTAACTATCAGTCCAACATTACATAATTTGCTGAATTCCTGCCTTCCCTTAAACTCTTATCATACTAAACAGTATTCTCCATGTATTGTTCCCACAATTTCTACTTATTTATTTTTTATTTATTTATTTATTGCATTTGTTGACTGGGAAAGTCCCCTGGGCCTAGGATGAGCGCATTTTCAGTGGAGGCCCGGGGAGCAAAGCTCCACAATATTTCATACAAAAACAAATTAAAAACAATGTTGATACATAGAAAAATTAGATACAAGGTTGCAAATATAAAAAACAGATATAACAATGATGTCATTACATTAATTAAAAACGAAGGTCTTAATCTGTTAAGAGAGTTTAATACATAGGATGAAATAATGTGGGAAGTTACTATCACATGGAAGAAAGTGATAGTAGAAATGGCAAAGTGTATAGAAGTTAGTTAAGAACAGAAAAGAAGGATGTAGAGTAAATAAGTTAAGAGCTTGAATAAAGGTATATTGCAGTGTAGGGTTAGAAGCTGAGAAGTGTAGATATTAGGGTGCAATGCAAGTTAAGAGAATGAGTTAGAAGTATGAAGCAGGTGACAGAAAGAGACAGGAGGGTATAGACAATAATGGTGGAGAGTTTATAAAGATTGATACTGGGGTTCCAGCGTGAAAAATCAGGCATTTGGATTTAATGGTGGGGTAGAGGAGCATAGCCAATGAGAGAGAAAATGTACTTTTATGGATTTTTTAAAGGATGCAGGATTACTGATAGTTCTGAGAGATGGAGGAAAATTATTCCATAACTTGGAGACAGCATAGGAATAAAGCATTTGGCCAGCAGAGAGTTTGGGTTTTTCTCTAGACAACAGCATTTTATTTTCTGACCTGAGGTGATGATTGGGGTGGTATATGGTCAATATGGAAGAGATGGAGGGGCAGCTTTCAAGTTGGAAGATTTTGTGGGCTGTAGTTAATTGTAGGTAAGTAAGATGGTGAGGGGATTCTAACCAGTTTAGCTGATGCAGTGAGGAGCAGTGGTGGGTAGAGTATTTTGAGTTTGTAGCAGATTTGGCGATTTTATTGTAGCAGGAGTCAAGCTTACTGTTTTTTAGGGAGGATTGTAGGTTAGTGAGGATGGGGGTACCATATAGCAGAGTTGGAAGTAGGAATGATGAGGCTAGGGCCTTTTAGCAGAGACTGAGGTAGTAGTTGTCTGTATATGGACCAAGGTTTTGGATGCGTCTTTTTGATGTTGCTGTGGATGTGAAGGTCAAAAGTTTGTCATCGATGATGACACCTAGCAATTTTGTACTGGGGACAACTTGAATGACAGTGTTGTTTTGGGAAATAACAGTAAATAGAGATTTGTCAATGGGGCTGTATTTTTGTATGTGTAAATAATAGTTTAGTTTTATTGGGGTTAAGGGCGAGGCGATTCTGGGGCATCCAGTGCTCAGTACAGTTAAATACTTCTTGGGTGAGATGCTGTAATTTGGTGAGAGATTTTGAGGAGCAGATTATTGTTGAGTCATCCACATATTGGATGACAGAACTATGGGTTAGAGTTTGATGGAAGTTGTTGACAAATATGCTGAAGAGGAAGGGGACCCAGTATTGAACACTGGGAAACTCCTGTATTAGCAGGAATGAAAGGGGAGGAGTGCTGCCATTTGGTGGATTGCTGCCTGTTACTGAGGTAGCTGGTAAACCATTATAAGTGGGGGTGGATAGTCTAAGGTTGAAGAGCTTGGTAAGCATTAGTGAGTGAGAAATGGTGTCAAATGCTTTTGATCGAGAAAGAGAGCAGAAACTAAGGAGCCAGCATCACAAGCTCTATTAACTGTGTCTAAGAAGGAAATAAGGGCAGTGTTGTTGCTATGTCCAGGCCTGAAGCCATGTTGAGTGGGGGAAAGTAGTTGATGTTTTACTAACTGATTTAGGAGCTCTGTATGGATACACTTCTAATATTTTAGAGATGGAGGAAAGAATGGCAATAGGATGGAAGTTTGAGATGTCTGACTTGTTGCTGTCTTTATGAAGAGCAACAACAAATGCTTTCTTCCAGATATCTAGCATACAGGATTCTTGAAGTGACCTATTGAGGAGGATGCTGATAGGATAAATAATGGAAGGGGCTGCTAGTTGTAAGTATTCCGTGGGTAGATTTTCAGGGGCGTTTGTACAAGGTTTTAGTTTGAGACATTTTTGTATGGTGGATGTGGGAATGGGTGATGGTGCGAAATTGGGTAGGAGATTTGAGGGATTATATGATGATGGCAGTCCTAATATGTCTGGGTTGATGGGTGGAAAGGTAGTAGTAAGTTTGGTGATGGTGTCAATAAAGTATGTATTGAAGAGTGTGGGTAGCTCGGGGGGGGGGGGTTATCTGGGTTTGGCCATGGGGTATTGTTAGCACCTGGATGGAGTATGGAATTAATAGCTTCCCAGAAGTTTATGCTCGTCTTGAATAGCTTGGATATGTTCTTTTTTGTTTTTGGCAACTAAACATTTAGCATGATTTCAAAGCTGTTTGTATTGAATGAAGTTGGAGGGTGTTTTTTTTTTTTGTTTTTTTTTTTGCCAGGTTTTCCAGCCAGGTTTTTGTCCCTAGAGAACATAACTTTTAATTTGTGGCTTTTGCCAGCCAGCAGGTATGTGTTGATTTGTCTCTCTTTAGTCTGAAGGAGGCAAGACTGTTTAGGGTTCTGTGAAATGTGCAATTAAAGAATTCTACAGCTTCATTGAGTGGAAGAGATTTCAGTGGGATCCAGTTTTTCTGCAGTATATCATTGAGGGTGTTTTGGGAGAAATGAAATAAATCTCTAGAATATCTATATCGGTGAAGGCTAGATGTAGAGGTGGGCTTACATATAGTGAATGCTCGAGGGTGGTCGCTGATACTGTCTGGGAGAGTGCCTGAGGAAGAGAATTTGTCAGGATCAGAAGCCAGGATTCAATCCAAGGTTGACCCTTTGTTTCTGTTAGGTCTGGTAATATTAGATATAAGTACAGAGTAAGTATCAAGGTTGATGTTTGTAGACTGATTATTATTGGAGATGTCTATCCAATTGATATTGACCTCACCTAGTGTGTGAGTTTCGTTTTGTATGTTGTGGTTGTCCAGGCTTCTAGAGTAGGACAGTTGTTACCTCGGGGGATGTATATAACTATGATAGAAAGGCTTTTGCAGTTAAGTTTGAGGAAAGTAATTAATAGCTCAGCAGAAGGGAAAGGAGGAATTGGCATAGAGTATGGAATGACTGTGTAGTTGCTGGGAATAGTAATGTGACACCTCCACCTTTTTAGTGGAGTCTGTCAGATCTGGGGAAGAATTTCAGAATCTTTGATATATGGCTTTAGCCATGTTTCAGTGATTGTGGTGAAATCTGGTTTGTTTTGGCTTAGCCAAGCATGCAGATGAGGAATTTTGTTCCTAATGCTCTGGAGATTAACAGTGGTGAAGTTTAAGCATTTTGTGGTACTGGGAGAATTATGAGAAGGGGGTGAAGGCCTTGGATTTGGGTGTATGTCACCGCAGAGATTGGAAGTAGCTAGGGGGAGAGGCTTCTTTTTTGTGTTGCTGAAGTGTTTGTGATCTTGGTGTTAAATAGTGCTATGTTGTGTGGGGGGGGCAGGATAATTTGCTTTTGCAGGATAGGATTAGTTAGATATAGGCTAGAGCAGAGAGCAGTGTAGCTAGACAGAGTGTGATAGTGGGTTGATATGGTGGGTGAAGGTGGGGAAGGAATATAGGCTGTGTGATATGATGTTAGTCTTAGGAGAAAGAGGTGGCGAGTACAAGGAGAAAGATGTTAAAGAAAAGAGACATAGCTGAGTAGTGTTCAAATATGGGAGGCTAAGATGAAATTGATAGGTATGGGTAAGAGATGGTGAATTGGTAGGGTAGAGGAGTTTATAGCAGTGCTGGATGTATGATTGTACGAAGGAGTAATGGTATACTGAAATTTGGCTGTGGTTAGTTATTTCTGGGGTGAGGTTGAATAAAAGGGTTGGAATAGAGTTAGGAAGTGAGGTGAGTCAGTTAGTGGAACGTTGGTAGGAGGAGGAGTTAGGAGGTAGTGTAGCTTGGTGGAGGGGAATGTGAGTAGGAGTGAGAGTTGGTAATTAGGAAGGCTATGATTTGGATAGGGTAATATGAGAAATGTGGGAGGTGTTATGGGGTGGAGGTGAGTGGCGGTGGTTGTTGCAGGGTTAGGTATAAATGTAATTGATATGGGGTGGGTTGGGATTAGGGGTGGGGGTAGGGGAGCGAAGTGAGCCAGAGTAATTTGCTCCTTCCCTCTTCTAAAGATCACTCAACCTGATCTTGTATCTCCTTTATATTAATCAATATTTCAAGCAGAGATGGTTTAGATTTTGATTTCCATCTTCTATTGATTGCTGTTTTGTGGCAGCCAACGTAATTAAAATTAATAAGGCCTTATTGTGTCTAGGCAATTCAGATCCTCTGTCCCAGATAAAAAAAATCATATCCTTTGTTACAGCCTTTTGCTCACCCAATATTTCTGACTGAGCGCACACTAGCAAAGTTTTAGAATCTGCCAACCCATTACACATCCAAAGCACATGTACCCAGTCAACTTTTTTTTCCTGTCACACCTCCAATATTTGCTGTTTACCTGAGAAAAAATAATTTTGAAACCTGCTTTGTGTATAAAAATACCTATGCAAAAACTTCCAAGCAAAGCTCCTAAATCTTCTGGACTTTTTTTGCATTCTTGGTAGACATATGTATGTCCTCCCATTGTTCTCTTGTAAATTGTTTTTCCAGATTCCGTTCCCAATTTTTTTTAACCTCCTGTGATTGATTATTATAGTTATCATGCAGTTTGTATGCCCACAAATTATGCCTTTTCCAACAGCAGCTTGTGTTCAAGATTTGACTTAACCCCACCAGAGCAGATCTTTCAATTAAGGTTTACCTATCCCTTCCCCTTTGCATATGCTATGATATCAGTCCCTGGTTGGGAAGGTAGTCTCTTGCCTGCAGTCCAAATGCCATCTTAGCCTCATCCCACTCTATTACCTTTCCCTGTCTAGTTATCAACTCTTAACACCTTGGATGGTCTTCGTGTTTCACTGTTGCAGCCATTACATTTGGGTTATCTGCCTGCAGGTAGCCCTCAGCTGGCCTGAATACCAGAGTCTTGGATCCCTGCATCGGATGCTGTCTCCTCTTCCATGATGTCAGGTCGTCAGGGGTATAAAACATGCAGCCGCCATTACATTAGTCTTTCTTGCCGCGCGGTGCCCAAAGTAGAAGCAGTTCGCAAGTGACGTTCGTCCGACTCCTGAAATTTTTGTTTTCGAGTTTCAGGACCGAAGTCTTCAAAAAAGCTAAGTATCCCATTGGGGATCCTTTTTCTTGCTCTTAAACCGATGTCAGTAAAAGTTTAACAATTGTCTTACCTGTGAAAAGCAAATACCTTTATAAAGATTTTCATTCGTACTGCATTCCTGCTTAGGCCCAGACCACGACGTCCCTCGTGGTCGGTTTTGTGTTTCATTCAACCCGTGAACCATTCGTCGTCTGTCTATTTTTGCAGCAAATTATTTTGATGCTCTGTTTAGCTATCCAGAAATGTCGGTAAGCCATCCGACTACCGATATTCTGAAAAAACGTAAAGATAAAGACAGACCGCGTAGGTCCAAAACTGTCGACACTTCCGCTAAGCTAGTCGCCAGTTCGCCGGTACTCAGTGAGGCACTTTCGCAGCCCCTGATGCCCGCTATTTCAGATTTGCAGGCCTCTGCGGAGACCCATTCGGAGTCCGGTATGTCGCGAGATGCTTCTTCGACTATGGAGCCTGTGGATGTGTCTACCTTAGATGGGTCTGGAGCTGCTGTGCAGGCACTGGCTTCTGAGGGTGTATTCAGGCCTGTAGACTTGCATTTCAAACCGCCATCTTCTTCAAGGCCTAAAACTTGACCCACGCCTAAAAACTGATGTCCAAACTGCATGGTCAGGCCCATATACCTAAAAAACAAATGATAAGAATGGCCGAAGACCTTATTACTTTTATTAGGGGAAGCCAGCCTTCCCCCTCTGAGACCTAGAACTGATTTTCCTTCGGATTCTTCTGATCAGGATTCTGAAATTTCTGTTCCTTCCGATTACCATGATTTGCCCTTATCTACCTATGAGGATTCTGATGCAGAGGATTTCATTCCTTCTGCTTCCCGTCCAGAAGATTTTTCTTTTGGTGAAACCTTACACACTCTTGGGGAGCATCTCTGCTGGGAAAACCAGAATTACTCCGACTCCAAAAAGAGGCTTAGGGAATTCTTACTCCTCCCTTAACACAGGCCATTAGCTATCTCTCCTGTTCTGGACATTGTAGATGCCTTCTTGGAATCTAGCCTGGCCCCAGACACTTTACCTCCAGCTCCCAGAAGACCTGATTGGTATTAGAGTACCTGACTCTCAAGTTCCTCTCCAAGAATCCTACTGCGGACCCAGGGACCATATCCCAAGGACCTAAAGGACTTGAGGCTACTACTGCCAAAAACCTTACCCTCTCTGGTAGAGATTCCAGGGCCTTGGCAGATGGGGTAAGAAGGTATACACTTCTGCTACTTTGGCCATTAGGGCCTTAAACTGCCAGTTTCATATGTTGAAGTATCAGCAACATATTATGGGACTTTTAAACAGAAAGTGATGTTGATTCCTGACTGTGCTGAACATAAAGAATTACAGGATTTAATGCATTCTGCTGAACAAGTTGGTAAACATACTTGGCAATGAGGTTTTGACTGTCTAGAAGCATCTTGCAGGGCTGCTGTCACTGGGTCTTTACTTAGAAGGCATGCTTGGCTTAAGGAGCAAAACTTGCCAGATTATGTTAAAGCTAAATTACTGGATGCTCCCTTAAACCAAGACCGCCTGTTTGGCAACAAAGCAGAAGTCCTTAAAAAGATGGAGGAAATAGCTAAATCTATGCAAACGGTTAAAGATTTCCTGCAAGTACAGCCTCACAGATTTAGTAGGCATTGGCCTTCTAAGAATTGGTCCTTTCCAGTCTCTTGCAGGCCTTCCCAGTCCAAACCCAGGAACAGTAGACCACCTAGGCTACAGTCTCAAGGCACACACTGGCCTAAGCAGTGGGGGGCTCCCATTTCCAAAGCTGGAAGTAGTAAGACACCCCCTATGGGAAAAATGTCACAATGACTTGACCTTAAACCTTCCAAGCCCTGCTCAACTGCCTGCTCCCTTAGGGGGAAAGATCGCCATGCATGCAAAAAACTGGGAACTCATTACCCAGGACAAATGGGTTTTAAATATAGTCTTCCAAGGATAATGATTCCACTTGCACACCTTACCAACCCCAAACGGTTATTCAGACTTACCCCCCAATCAGTGGGCAGAGGCTCAACAGCAGGTTCTCCCTTCTAAGTATCAGGGCTATTCAGCCTGTCCCAACAGAAGAAAGGGGACAAGGTTTTTACTCAAGACTCTTCCTTGTTCCCAGAAAAGACAGCTCCTGGCGTCTTATCCTGGACCACTCTGTTCTAAACACCTTTTTAGTAATCCGAAAATTCAAAATGCTAGCCCTTCAACAGCTGCTTCCTATGCTAGGCAAAGATGCCTTGTTGGCAACTTTAGACTTAAAGGAAGCTTACCTGCACATTCCAATAAGGGAATCTTACAGGAAATGCCTACACTTCAGAGTAGGCTCTATGCACTATCAGTTCTCTGCACTTTATTCACAAAGTGTCTTGCTCCAGCCATTGCATTTTGCAGGCAGAGAAACATTCAAATGTACCCATACCTAGGCGATTGTCTAATTCAGGCAGAAAGCCAGGACATGCTATAAAAACATCTGGCATTTGTAGAGAAACTTTTAACCTCACTGGGGTACACCATAAACGAAAATAAATTTCATCTAGTACCCTGCCAACAAATTGTATTCATGGGAGCAAGCTTAAACACAACTTCCCAGATGGTTTACCTCACACCAGAGAAACAAGTGTATTTGACAGCTTACTTCAGACTACTGACCATAAAGACCCAGCTATCCGCAAGGAAAATCCTTCAAGCCCTGGGGTTCATGGCCTCTTGCATTCTACTAATTTCATATGCAAGACTGCATATGAAGAAACTACAGTGCTATCTAAAAAGCCTATGGTGTCAACATTCTTAGGACCTGGAGACAGTGATTCCTATCATTCCTTGTATAAAGATAGAGTTCCTTTGGTGGGCAGAGGCCTGCCACCTAAACAAGGGGCTCCCTTTCAATCTACCCACTGCCGCCCAAACCCTGACTACGGACGCATCAGACTATGCATGGGAGGGCTCACTTGGCATGGCGGTGCATTCAGGGCAAATGGAACCCGAGACAGATGCACCTGCATATCAACCGAAAAGAAATGTTAGCTGTACAGAATTCCCTGACTGCCTTCAAAGACCATATCCTTCCAGGACAATTATTGGTAAAGACAGACAACACCACAGTTATGTGGTACATAAACAAGCAAGGGGGAACCCACTCATACCTCCTCTGCAGACTAGCCATGGCTCTGTGGAACACAGCCCTGAGCTACCAAGTGCACCTACAAGCTCAGTTCCTGCCAGGCAAGCTAAATTCACTGGCAGACTACCTAAGCAGACATCTCATGGACCCACATGAATGGAAACTGGAACCAAGGATATTCAACCTCTTGAGGAAAAAATGGGGGACTCCAGAGATGGACCTGTTTGCTTCCCCTCAGAACTACCAATTGAACAAATTCTGCACAAGAACTCCCCACAGTCAAGCTTGGAAAGTGGATGCCCTGTCCTTTACCTGGGAAAGCCTCTCAGTTTATGCCTTTCCCCCTCTGCCTCTCCTCTTGAAGGTTCTGCTAAAGATCAAACAGGATAAACCAAGGACAATACTGATTGCATCAGACTGGCCTCGCCAGCACTAGTACCCTCTCTTGCGCAGTGTGATGCTGCTGGATCCATGGCACCTACCTCAGACACCTTCCCTGCTGTCCCAGCAGGTGGGGCAGATTCTGCACCCTCAACTTCAAACCCTGAACTTGCAGCCTGGCTAATTCCTTGAGCTCTCCAATAGCATCCCTCAGTAAGCAGGTGCTAGATGTCATTATGAAAGCAAGGAGACCTAGTACTAGAAAATCCTATGCTGAAAAGTGGAAAAGATACTGTTCCTGTAGCCTGACTCACGGGATGGGCACTACTGTGCCCAGCTTGCCTCATATCCTTGAGTATTTAACAGAAACTCTCCACAAGGGCCTATCCTTGTCTATCAGAATTCATGCCTCTGCCATTTCAGCACATTATAATACTGAACCACCCCACTTCTCTCACCCACTGTTAAAGTAATTCCTCAGAGGGGCAAAAAATTTAAGACCCCCAGGCGAGCCCCTACTCCAGCCTGGGATCTTAACTTTGTATTGGAAAAGCTCACTGTCCCTCCTTTTGAACCAGCTGCAACTGCAAAGTTGAAATTCCTTTCTTGGAAAACGGCTTTCCTTCTAGGCATCACTTCAGCTAGAAGAGTGTCTGAATTACAGGCCCTTATGGCAGTGGAGCCCTTCATTATCTTCCATGCAGACAGGGTTTCCCTCAGGACCAATCCTTCCTTTATGCCCAAGGTGGTGTCTGGTGTGGCCCTAAATCAGTCCGTTCATTTGCCTACTTTTTTCCTGAATCCACAAAATAAAGGAGAACAAATACTGCACTCTTTGGACGTGCACAGACAACTTAGATTTTATTTGGACAGGACAAAGCCTCTCAGAAAATCTGAACAGCTGCTAGTTGGCTTTGCTGCAGGGAGAGAGGGAAAGGCCATTTCAAAGCAAACCATCTCTAAATGGATAGCCCATTGCATTAATTTCTGCTATAAGCACCGTGGAAAACCTACCCCACAGGGGATTAGATCACATTCCACCAGGGCTGCATCTACCTCTACAGCCTTTCTCAGAGGAGTCCCTACCAGGGACATCCTAGAAGCTGCTACCTGCAGCTCTGTACATACCTTCACCAAGCATTACCACATGCCTATTTTTTCTAAATCCAGACCTGGTTTTGCCACAGTGTTACAGGGCTTAATAGCTGGCCCTAATGCTCTCTAACTTCCTCCTCCCTTCCTTAGGTTTGGGAATCAACCCAAATGTAATGACTGCAACAGTGAAACATGAAGAACATAGTACAGTTGTGTACACTTACCATAAATGTAGATGTTTGAGTGTATTCACTATTCAGTCCTGGTTACCCTCCCTACAGCCCCCTGACTTCTCTTGGCTGTACCTTTCCTTCTTGTTTGGTGTATTTGAGCTTTCTGGTGTATTTGCTTTTTGTTGGGGGTGTAACATAATTGCTTCCCATTATGGGGGCAACTGACATCTGGGGCAAGAAAAACTGATATAATGGCATCTGCTGCATGTTTTGTACCCCTGATGACCTGACGTCATGGAAGAGGAGACTGTATCCGATGCAGGGATCCAAGACTCTGGTATTCAGGTCGGCTGAGGGCTACCTGCAGGCAGATAACCCATATGTAATGACTGCAACAGTGAATACACTCTAACATCTACATTTATGGTAAGTGTACACAACTGTACTTTTCTTTACCAGTTTTCTCCAGTAAATTCCGGTCCCTCGTGCCTGTTTTCTGTACCCCTATTTGCAGTTATCTCTATTGGCAAAATCTCCTTTTTTCCATTCTTGTGTTGGTTTAGTTCTTAAAATACTTTCTGAAACTTTATGAATATTATATTCTTTGTTTGTTGCTATTCTACTTAATGATCTGCATCCAAAAAACCTAGTCTCTCTTTCTTGAACGCACCCCCCCCCTCGCTTCGTCATCTTCCCTTTCATTTTGAGTTGGAACCTCCTGTTTGTGTTGTGTATATGAGCCTTAACTGTGTAGCTCTAAAATCTGTCTTCAAATCAGGTAATCCTTAACCACCTTGTTATATTTGAAGGATGAACTTAACTGTTGCCCTCTTCCCCTCACAGATAAATTCCTTCAACTCTTTAAGTATTGCCCACAACTTCCCTTCTGCTTGATAAACATATGCCCCTTACATGCATTTAAAGGGACTAAAAACATTTTCACTGCTTGTATCTTACTATCCATAGCCATAAATAAGAGCTTCCAGTTTCTCAATTTTTGTATTAAATTTTGCTTAATCTTTTTCCCACATATCCTTAGGTGCCATAACAGAAGACTTTTTAAGCCATATTCCTAAAAACTTCCTCTTTCCGTGTTCCCATAAATATGGTTATTGCTGAACCAATTTGTGTTTATGCTTGGGTATGTAATTTACAGCTATAGCCTTTATTTTATCTTTATTATGTATCCCAAAAGACTTATCTTAATGTTCCACAACAATGAGATTTCCTTTTCTGAATTTATCAGGTACAAGATAATCTGCAAATAAATCCAACTTTTCTTGATAACCTTACCATTTGTATCCCTAAATTTCTGAATCCCTTATTTTCTTTGCCGGTGACTCTAAATATAAAGCAAATAAAGTGGAAACAGGACACCCCTGCTTGGTTCTTCTGTAAAAACACAATTTACCAGAGAGGAAC